>NC_090050.1:11707706-11946764 GCF_038355195.1 Osmerus mordax
AGATTGATGGCTCTTGGCATTTTTTCTCTCTCACCGTCTCTGCTCTCTCCCATCACTTCCCTGCTCCTCATTTCCATTGCTCTTGCATCCCTTACTCAGGGTCTGTCCTAACTACCAACATTCCAGTCTTTCCAGCTGGACTGAGTCCAAGTCAAGGCAGCAAGGCAGCAGCCTGCAGGCTTACTGTAGTTTGCCGCTGGGTGTTGCCATCCACATTGACACCGGGAAGGAAAACCATCTGATAGAGAAACAAAACGATGACGGATGGACAGACAGCTCCAGTACACGAGCAGACAGACTAGGTGGTGTGTGATGTTTGGACAGTTTCAGGGCAAAGTGTCCCTTTGATAGATGGTATGTCAGTCAGGTAAGTTGTCATGTCTTTGATAACATGAGGCTAAGCTCTAGCATCTGACGGTGTCTCGCTCTCGCTCCTGGATAAACCACTGGTTTGATTATCCTGTAGCCTGTTTCAGTGACTTCACGCTAAACTTCTGAGGCCTTTCTTGTAGAGCATGGTAGAAGCGGTGAGTGTGTGAAGGATTGTACGCATGAGGTGGATTCGCCATGTCCTCTGGAGTGACTTGCAGCTGTTTGCCATCAGGTGGAGCTAGAGTACATATCTTACCTGGTTTAAACACCTGAGGCAGCAGCTACAACCTGTTTGTGGGTGTGTGTTAGGAAAGAATGAGCGTCATTGTCCAGCTAGGCGGGGTTACAGGAAGGAGGGGCTAAGGGTGGAAGCAGAAAGGCTGGAATGGAAACTGCCAATAGGTGTGTTCCTGTAGATAGAGAGGTGGAGAGAGAGAGCCAGGGAGAGACAACCCCCTCGCGAGAGACCAATTCCTGGTTATCTGGCTGGGTGGAGCCAGTATGTAGAGCTAGGAGCGATTGACTGAGTACGCTGGCTGACTTTGGAGTTTCCCTGAGTGTTTGTGTGTGTGTGTGAGAGTTATGTCTGCCAACCATGAGAACACACACCGGCGCTGACCGTGGAGCCCTACGGAGCGTGTGCCGAGGAGGACATGAGGTCCGACAAGGAGGAGGGGGACCCCGGTGAGTCACAGAGACAGAGAGAGAGAGAGAGAGAGAGAGAGAGAGAGAGAGAGAGAGAGAGAGAGATGAGAGAGAGAGAGAGAGAGAGAGAGAGAGAGAGAGAGAGAGAGAGGATATGAAAGAGGGGAGAGCTAGTTGCGGAGAGAGATGTGTGTTTACTGTAGATTACCCAAGATTAAAAAACAGGTGGTGTATTTGGGTAGTGGGGAAGAGGTGTGTGTGTATGTGTGTTTAGGTGGGGGGACATACTGTAATTAGAATGTTGTTGCATGTCCATGTGTTTGTTAACACTGTCCATGTTTCTGCTGATTCAGAGGAATCTGAATGAGTACGGAAGAGTTCAGGATTCAAACCTCTTCTGGTAGTAGCCATGAACATGTCACTGATCTATGGATTTGTTGTTTTTTGTACCACAGAGACTAGAATGTCCAGCAGCTCCAATACCAGTGTTCACTTTGATATTCCACCTACAATCAGAAAGTATTTTTTAGTGTGTATATACTGGATATTGACCTACATTTAAAATGTGGATTTGTCAATCTGTATCAATCTGGTAATCTGACAGATTAAGTACTGTATGTGAGGTTTGACTGTTGGTCAGGATATTGTGTGGATATTTACAGTACATGGGCAGCTCAGTGAATTTAAAGCATATTCTGGACATAATCAGACAAAGGGCAGTAATCTAGAGGGATTACCAATGGTCGAGGCCTAATGTAACAGGTCAGGTCACATTTTCAAATCAATCCATTCAGAATCAAACTAAATCAATTTAAATCTGATAGTTTATACTCTTCTTTCTGCCAATGGTTTTGAGTTGAAGCGAAGTTTGGCCCTTTTTTTTGAAGGGGTAAGATAGTACCAAGATAGTCACAACCTCTACAGCCTTGTCTGGGTCAGTGTGATTCTAGCAGTGTCCTAACTGTCCCTGCTGGAGCACTGATTGTCCACATCCAGACTGTTTTATAACATGATTTACTCTGTTTGACTAAATGTCCTAAACTGGTTTGGTTTCGACTTAACTGTATCCCACTGAAATGGAATTGGTGTGGGTGTGGGTGTGTGTGTGTGTGTGTGTGTGTGTGTAGGCTGATGGTATTTGAGGGGATGAGGCAGAGCTGATCCCAATGGCTATGTAGCGTGACTGAACTAGTCCATACCCAGAGGTTCTCTCTCTCTCTCTCTCTCTCTCTCTCTCTCTCTCTCTCTCTCTCTCTCTCTCTCTCTCTCTCTCTCTCTCTCTCTCTCTCTCTCTCTCTCTCTCTCTCTCTCTCTCTCCTCTCTCTCCTCTCTCTCTTTCCTCCCTCTCTCTGTCTCCAAATTACGAAAGATAATGAATTTGACCAAACTGAATTGTGGTGCCAGATGTCACTATCGGGGCTAGTTCCACACTCCACACACACACATACAGACAGACCCAGAAACACACCCCCACACGCACCCACACGCACCCTCACACGTACGCCCTTCCTTAACCAGGATCCCTCAACATGGAGTGTGGATCTGCCTAGTCCCAGTCACTGTATGGATGTGCTCCTGCAGTGGTCCGAGCACAGCGTTATGAGAGAGTCTGTGAGTCAGAGTCCCTCTGGGATTACATTCACTCACGACATACAATGACTCTTCTGTCACTTTGGCTCAAAGTGTCTTGTTAAGTGGTGAACACTGTTGATTATCTGCTACCATCGGCACTGAGTGTGCGGACGCATTAACGCATTGCGTTTCCTCTTGCCACTCTGTGGAACTCCATGTACTTGTTGGCTTGTGATGCGCCCCTCTCTGGAGTGGAGCCAGTCCCTCTGCGGCAGGTGGTCTCTAGTGTTACACTGACATAGCACTGGCATGGAGCATAATCTGCCCATAAACGTGTGAATCCATTACAGCTATCTCCTGCTGGCATCCTCTCATTGACCTCACATGAAACGCAAACTCTGAGTAATTAATTAATGGCAGCTGGTCTCTGTGGATACAAACACACACACACACACACACACAGAGAGACACACAGAAAGGCAGCCCCTGATGCCGACGCAGGCACGCAAACACAGGCACTACAAATACCATCATGCACCTGTGGCACCTGCTTCTCCGGCCAGTTGGCATAGCAGTGAGGATGTTGTGGTTAAGTGCATCTTGGTGCTTGTAGTGAGACATGATCAAATAAAGCCCTTCCATGCATTGTTATAGAATAAGGTCATTCTACCAGCACGGACTGTAGAGTTGAATGCGTGAATGCTGTGTGGGAAGGTTGAGCCGACCTCCATGCCTCATACAGGTGGTGCTCAGTCGTATCTCCGGACAGGGTAGAGCCTTGTTTGACTGCTTTCAACCACTTACCTTCCATCTCCTTTCCCTGGGTCTGAATATGATGAGGGTCTGCTGTTTACAACAAACTACAGTATGCTTTTATCCTGCAGCACGGCTTGTCTTTTGCTTTCACACACACACACACACACATTCTTAATATAGCTTTTCTGGGAATGTTTACAACCACTGTGTCTAATCTGTGTTCGGGAGGGCTATTGACTGAATGAAGTGTTTGCTTTTTTGTAACAAAAAATCTCCTGTGTGTGTATGTGTGTGTAAGTGTGTAAGTGTGTTTGTGTGTTTTTGTGTGTTTGGTTGTGTCCTGCATTTCATGTGGATTCAATGTTATCCTCTTATATAAGGCCCCTTATTCAGGTCACGCTTTTGTCTTGAGTTGTATAGGCGATGCTCTTTTGGGTTGGAACTGAGATTACAACATGTCCTTTCAGAAGCTGCTTCTCTTACCAGATGTTCATTTGGGGTTCCTAGAGTGACTGGAGGTGATAGTGAAAAAGGTGTATGAGACACACACACCAACACACACACCAGCCGAACATCATGGCTAATATCTGCTTTATGGGGTTGAAGACCGACCCCCAGCGGACCCTTGTCACCTCCTGATCATCTCTGCATGGTCATTACCACAGGCCAGAGCTCAGCAGATACACACACACACAGTCATCACACACATACGCACAAACACACACAAACCCACTTGTCACAGACTGCACACATCAAATATCAAATATCAATAAGAAAACAAACACACTGTCAGAGACAGCAGGCACACCCGGGCTGGTTCACTCCCAGCTCCTCCGCGACTGGGGGAGTAAATATACTGTATCTAAGAGTGTGTTTGTGCATGAGACACAGCTGCTCTGCAGCCGGAAGCAAACTCAAAGCTGGATGTAATTTATTCATAACGATCCCCAGTCTCTACTACCTCACTGCAGGCACCCCAACCTCATAAAACATAGTAATAAAAACACTAAATGAATCAAACTGAAGAAATGGCTTATCAGCAAGTTAATATGTTAATACTATGTGCATGTGTGCACACGATAATGTCGCTGTAAAATAAAATGAAAATGACAGGGTTTTGAACAGTACAACACTGTAAGACTGGAGTCTTTTTACTATTCTTTAATATGTCCTTGTAGTTTTTCTTTTCTTTGTTTTCCAGACACACTGTTTGCAGTGATTCTATGGGGAAGTGTTGAGTCAAGTGCCACCAGGAGACCTATATGAGTCCACTCATCATAGATTGAACTCATCTGGGTGGCGACAGTTGTATTATTCATGACCCAGTCACCTGTCCAGCTGACAGTAGCTTCTCTCCTGTTTCTGGTCTCACAGAGAACCTTGGACCAGCTGTACAGGTGGCCATGAGATCAAGGTATGCTGACTGTACCGGAACAGGTCTCCTATTGACAAGGATTGGATCTAAGAGGGAGGCAGTGTGGTTAGCAGCTCCAACCTCACCCTCGTCATGTGTCACTCCTGGAGGTGTTCATTAGACATAACGGCTAATCATAGGGAATGTTGTTGTGACACTGGCATCGTTGTCATGGTGTTTTGAGCTCAGGTGTGTTCTGCGGTGTTCTGTGTGCGCTGCTGTCACCGGCGGTATTCGGCTGTGTTCCACGATGTTCCATGATGTTCTGTGTGCGCTGCTGTCACCGGCGGTATTCTGCTGTGTTCCACGATGTTCCATGATGTTCTGCAGTGCTCTGCTGTCTCCGGCGGTATTCTGCTGTGTTCCACGATGTTCCGTGATGTTCTGCAGTGCTCTGCTGTCTCCGGCGGTATTCTGCTGTGTTCCTCGATGTCCTTCAGTGTTCTGGGGGGTTCGGCCTGGGTAACACAGGGCCAGTCAGATGTACTACAGTCTGATTTCCAAAGTCAGATGTACTATTGCAGTGACCTGGGGGTTGATGTAGTGGCCTTTGAATGACTCCAGTGATCTCTCTGCTGAGCATTTACATTTACATTTAGTCATTTAGCAGACGCTCTTATCCAGAGCGACTTACAGTAAGTACAGGGACATTCCCCCGAGGCAAGTAGGGTGAAGTGCCTTGCCCAAGGACACAACGTCAGTTGGCATGACCGGGAATCGAACTGGCAACCTTCGGATTACTAGCCCGATTCCCTCACCGCTCAGCCACCTGACTCCCCTCTGAGCAGTGTTTTAAACCCTCCTTACTCTGTTCCCTCGGGTCCTCTACCATGACTGAGTGTGCCAGAGTGGCAGACAGATGCCAGGCCACCAGGGAACACGCACACAACCTGGGAAAAATACTGACGAGCAACATGGAATCATAGAAGGAACCAAAACACTCTCAGCCGTCTGCCTCTCTGCTTTCTGTCGACAGATTATTGTGGGAATTTACAATCAACTGGTAATCCAAGGATTGAAAGACTTTGGAACATATTGTGAGATTATCTTGCCCCCTACTAAGGCTCGACCAATGAAATCAAATCAATTGAGGCCCAACTCTTGATGATTTTATAATGATAACAGCATACATCATGGCATATACATTTTCCTATAATTTCAACAAAACATGATATGCAGGTTTTATCTGACTGCTGACAAGGGAACTGTTCATTTCCACAAGTGATTACTTGGTTTTTATAGTGCTAGGTAGTAGGTTATTTATATTATATCCTGTATATGATATAGACACATTTCACTATAAATTTCCATCTGAACAACACAATTCATTGATAGTTTATAAAAGGTCAATGTTGCTGTTAGGTGCCGTTGTTCGAGCACCGATTATGGTGGAAGGTGTTAAGAAATGGAAATGTATGCAAATGATGCACGTACGTGTTTGTGATGGCTTGCCAATCTCGTTGCCAATTATTCGCTGTAAGTTCTCTTGCCTCGTGCAAAATAATATTATACTTAGTATATATACTACGGTAAGTATAAGTACAAACATACTTATATAATAAAGTTGTCAATAAGTGTGTGGATATACAAAATCAGTACAGTGAATATACATAATTAGTGCAATTCTTTAGAAAAAGATAAATACAATAAAAACGTATGAAGCTCTGATGAACTACATTTAAATTTGATTTAAGTATACTCTTCTTCTGCTTAGGGCACTTTAGTCCTGTGGCTAATTACCCGCAACAACATTAACAACATTACATTTTTAACATGGGATGTCTAAAGCAGAGGCAAATAATACAGTTTTCAACATGTCAGTCTAATGGCTTCCAAAGGGACGCTTGTTAAAATGATGGATGAGTCTGCTCATGTACACCATCCACACAGGATAGCTGTGTGTTGTAGAACAGGGCACAGGATAGCTGTGTGTTGTAGAACAGGGCACAGGATAGCTGTGTGTTGTAGAACAGGGCACAGGATAGCTGTGTGTTGTAGAACAGGGCACAGGATAGCTGTGTGTTGTAGACCAGGGCACAGGATAGCTGTGTGTTGTAGAACAGGGCACAGGATAGCTGTGTGTTGTAGAACAGGGCACAGGATAGCTGTGTGTTGTAGAACAGGGCACAGGATAGCTGTGTGTTGTAGAACAGGGCACAGGATAGCTGTGTGTTGTAGACCAGAGCTGAGCGGATGAGTATCTGTTTTCCACCGATCATTGGCAGTGCTGAGGGCCATCAAGAGACAGTCGATAAGGAATATTGTTCTTATAGGTCTAGTGTTTATAGACCAGGTATCTCTTTCGCAAAGAATATTAAAGATGAAGGCCCCCCCCCCGCCAACATCCATGTTCCCCCCTGATATGCTGCACACCAGCTCTTACATAGATGGATGCCGTTTGTCTATGGTAAAACACAGAAGCTTCCAGGGCCTTTGGCCGACCTCTGGCTTCATCTCTCCCGCTGTCTGTGATGGCAATGAGCAGCAACTCGAGGTTGAGTTTGTGTGTCTGGGTGAGGGGGCGTTGAGGGCTGAGACAGGATCAATAGGATGGTGTGTTTGAGGAAATTATGGCACTAATAGCTCCTGCGGAAATCACCCTCTCTGCTCTCCCAGCAATCTCTTCATGCGAGCCCTCACAGTTTTTCATCTTTTCTTTTGGTGATCGGTTTACAGTTCCAATTGCCTGTCCTAGGGCGACACTGTATCCTCGGAATTTCCTATCTACATGTTGAACCTGTTGACTCTGCGGATCATGATCATCACCATCATGGCCAGGCTGCGATCACAGGCGCCAACTGGCTCCAGAGCGACACATCCCCACACCTGCACTCTGAAGCCCAGACACACTTCACACCCTGGGTTCCAGCTCAGTCCAAACAGCAGGCCCTGCTTCCCATAATGGAACACAACCACAGCTCTTCATGTGGATCCCAGACACCCGGAGATCACACCGGGGTCACAGTCAGGGCCACCGCTTCCATCCCCCGGAAGCTCACCGAACGGGCAGCGGGACGCTTTCGACAGCCTGGGCGGCGCCACTCCGCCCCGGCTCGCTCGACGGAGCGATCAAACGCGTCAGCTGGCCCGTCTGGGACGAATAAGGAAGCCTGAAGGTGGACGGATGAATGGGCCGATTTAGCCCGCAAGAAGGCAGCCAGAGATTGCTCTCTCCAGGAGAGCAGCTCTCTGTGCCTTGTGCTGTAGAATAGAGAGCTTCCTGGTATGTCTGGGTTGTCTGTGCAGACAGTGACCGATGGACTGTCCCTGCCTGCCTTATCTAGGTCTCTGCAGCCTCCTGCTGACTGGCTGTGGGCCTGGGGGGGCCTGGCTTCCTCTCTCTTTCTCACACACACACACACACACACACACACACACACACGCACACGCACTCGCCCGCACACACACACACACAGCCAAACGCAAACACGTAGACTCACACACACAGATACTGCCGAGCACATAAACATGGGCTCACACGCACACACACACAGCCAAAATATGCACACCTGGAGGAACTCGTGCACACACTATCTCCTTAAACCAGACACAACTTGCTGCAGAAAAACAGTAGTTTGGAACACACATCTTTCTTGTCATCATTGACTCACGAGCAGGAGTCTCGTGGAGCTTTCTCCTAGAGGAGGCTAGGTATGGAAACTAAGTTTGAGTCTCCTAACTCCAACTACCTTTTTCTTGAAGCGCTAACTCGTCTGATAGGGAAACAGTGTAAAAAGCGACAAAGGGTGCCGTGATAGATGGGTCTCTATCAGCAGGGGTTTTGTGTGTGTTTCCCCGTGTTGTTGTTATTTCCTTGACTTCTTGCGACCTGAGTATCTCTCTCCCTGGAGGCTTGGAGGAAAGCCTCCCTCGAAGGAAAACACACCAAGCTGGAAAACAAGGATGAGGTCGGAGGCTTGTGGGGCTGATATTTCAACTGAGCCACATCAAGCTGGTCTCTCAACTGCTGTGTGTGTGTGTAGCCCTGTCAGCCTGAGTGCTGAGCTGCCACTTCTTATTTGTTGGTGTGTGTGTGTGTGTGAGTATTTGTATTCTCATGGCAAAAAAAAGGTGTCAAATAGCTTGCATATGCTTCACTGTTCACGGACTCCATTTTAATCTCTGCCGTTTTTCTCTTCTTTCTTCCTTCTTTCGCTCGTTCCTCTAGCTCTCCGTCGGTTTCCTCACCCTCACACTGTGACTTTCTCTTCTTCTATCCTTTCACACCCTCCCTCCGTCTCATCTAGTGACGGCAAGAACGTGTTGACCGCTTATCTGTTTTCAGTTGGAAGTGAAATGAATGTTTCTCTTCTTTGTGCGTGCGTGCGTGAATGCGTGTGTGTGTGTGTGCGTGTGTCCAGTGCTGCTGCGGGAGGAGGTGTGTCAGCTGCAGGAGGAGGTGCATCTGCTGCGTCAGATGAAGGACATGCTGACTAAGGACCTGGAGGAGAGCAGCCAGGGCTCGTGCTCGGCCGCGCTGCTGTCCGCCACGCAGCTCCGGGTGCAGCTGGGCGACCGGGAGCAGGAGCTGGACCGCGCCAAGGAGGCCTTGCAAGGTCAGGACCTCAACACTTGCCGCAAACCCCTACCCTGAGTCCGCATGCTGAGGCGAATCTTCAGCTGACTCCTGGCTAAACCCTCTCGCTTGCCTTTTTAAACATTTAAGATCATTGTTTTGGTAGTGACAGTGTAGAAAGACAGAACGTGTTGGGGAGAGAGAGAGAGAGATAGGGGAGGACATGCAGGCTGTACCCTGTGAGCCACCAGGGCACCTCCCCTCACGCCTACCTTAACGTCATGTCCCCCGACACCAGCCTTCGCCTCACCTATATGAACCGAAACCTGACAGCTTCTACACCACAATTCTAAACAGTATACATTCATTTGTATCAGTTCAGATGGGTCGTTCAGACGGGTACCTGGTATGTATGCTATGTTAAGTAACATCCCTTGACTGGTACCAAACACAGTATGTGATTTGGTGTACAGATCTTATCTTCAGTTTTTCTTTTGACGTCAACAAACAAGCCTGTTTGGTATCTCTCTTCACAAGGAATGAGGGACATATCTTGTGGTCTGGGAACATCTAGTCACTCTTTACAATATTAGCTTGAGTTCTATAAATGGTGACACACACACACCCACAAACACATACGCAAATATTCTGGTTTTTAAATACCAGGTCTTCTTTTTGGCAAGAAAAAGTCGAATGCTATGTGGAGTATGTGTTGAGAAATAATCTTCATACTATTGCCAAATGTGGTTCCGCGTACGGTTTAGAAATTGTCCTCCCCTCCCATTGCAGGGAAAATATGAACTTGCTGAACTCAGTAAAACTTCTTTAATATACCTCCTGTTTTCTACAGGTAGGTTTTCTGTCTTGGTTGTCTAAAATGTGGTAGAGCATATAGGGAGACTGTCAGCGTGTGTTTATCAAAACTGCCTGTGAAAAACAAATGATCGCATCTGGTTTCTCCTTTCTCTGGGGTTGTCATGCCAACTTGAGGAACAGGTGTCAGGCACTCCTAACCGCCGAGCTCTGGTCTGACTTGCACAGAACAGGTCTTGATGTTGAGTGAGAACGCTTATGGCGGGAGGTGCTCCTGACTCATGAATGCTTCATGGTTGACACACGTGTTGAAGTGTTCAGGAGCAGGACAGGTTGTCACCTTGGTTGTCTCTCGTCATCTCGTTCTCTCTGTCTCTCCCCTTTCTCTCCCCTCCTCCCTCTCTATTTCTGTCTTTCTCTCTCCCCTCCCTCTCTCTCCACTCTCTCCCCCCCCCCCTCTGTGTCCCCGTTCTTTTTCTCTAATTCCCCCTCTCTAACTTTCTCTCTGTCGTTCGGAGTATGTCGTATGTTGCCAGTCTCTCGTCAGATAAGTCCACTTAATCCCCACACCCATCGTTTGGCATAGTTTTCTGTAGTGGATGAGTAGGTGACATACTCCACCACTTATATTGTGAGATGATTACATCATACACTGGGAGCTGTTGATGTCGAAACAGTACTTTACGGCTCCTAGCCAGGTTCGAGGAGACACAGGGACATCTAGTGACGGCCTTAAGTAACTGCGCCTCAACCCAATATGGTCCTGTATACACAACCAGCTGTGTGTGTGTGTGTGTGTGTGTCATAGCCATGAAGGAGGACCGTAAGCGTCTGAAGGTGGAGAAGGCCGACCTGGTGAACCAGATGCAGCAGCTTTACACCACCTTGGAGAGCAGGGAGGAGCAGCTACGAGACTTCATACGCAACTATGACCAGCATCGGAAGGTACCCACACACCCATACACACACACACACACACACACGTGCTGGTGTTCACGTCAAACTCCCATACAAACCTCACAAAGGTTTAATATATATCGTGACTCTGTTTACTTAGTTTCAACATGTTCGACACACACATGCACGCTGACTGGGATTTCGGTTTCTCGGTTTTTCGGTGTGTGTGTGCGCGTGTGACAGGAGAGCGAGGATGCAGTGAAAGCCCTGGCCAAAGAGAAGGACCTGCTGGAGAGGGAGAAGTGGGACCTGAGGAGGCAGAGCAAGGAGGCCATGGAGCAGGCCAACCTGCTGCGCTCACACATGGACACCAAGGAGAACCGCATCAAGGAGCTGGAAGCCGAGCTCACCATGGTGTGTGTCTGTCACGTGTGTGTGTGTGTGGGGGGGGGGGGGGGGGGGGTTACATGTCAACGTGTCAGTCCATAACGTTGTGGCTGTTCGTGTACCCACATATCCACTCCCTAACATTCCTCACGTGTCTGACCCTACCCTCTGTGTGTCTGTGCCAGGCCAAGCAGTCTCTGGCCACGCTCACCAAGGACGTGCCCAAGCGCCACTCCGTGGCCATGCCCAACACGGCCGAGCCTGTGGTGAACGGCAGCCAGGAGTGGGTGATGCAGGCAGACCTGCCCCTCACGGCTGCCATACGCCAGAGCCAGCAGACCCTCTACCACGGACACACATCCGATAGGCAGGGTAGGCCACCTCTCTCTGGCTCCACGGACTAACTCTCTTCACTCTATTTCGGGGGGTTTTCTCAGCACCAAGCGCGTGCTGACTGTGTGTGTATGTGTGTGTGTGTACAGCTGTGGTTAGGGTGAGTCCCTGTCACTCCCGCCAGCCCTCCGTCATCTCGGACGCCTCGGCGGCGGACGGTGACCGCTCGTCCACCCCCAGCGACATCAACTCCCCCCGCCACCGGACCCACTCTCTCTGCAATGTAAGAGCTGCCTGGCCCCCCCGACCAAGTAAACACACCTCTCTATAAGTACCCGCCTCCTCTCGTGTGGCCTGTCTGTATGTCTGTCTGTCTTGAGGCCTGCCTGTCTTTTAGTGTGGTGCGGTGTCTGTCGTTGTGGTGTCTGTCGGTCTGTCCTGTGCTGCGCTATCTGTCTATTATGCTTTGTGGAGCATGTCTGTCTGTCTGAATTGTGGTATGTGTGGTATGTGTCTGTCGGCTTGTCTTGGATATTCTGCCTGCTTCTAAAATAATTCAGTGTTGTGATTCATTCATTAAGCTCATGATAACAGTATTTGTAGCTTGGACTTTACAAACTAAATATTCTCCTCCTCTCCTCCCTCCCTTCTCTCCCTGGTCCAGTCCATGGAGGAGTTGGACGACCAGAAGCGTAAGAAGAAGAAAGAGAAGTTGACTCTGGGCTCGCTCTCGCGTGTTTTTGGTCGAGGGAAGCAGCGCAAGTCGATGGACCCAGGCCTGTTTGATGGTACACCCACCCCCGACTATTACATAGAGGAGGACGCTGACTGGTGATGGGGCTGTGTGATAGACCGTGTGTGTGTGTGTGTGTGTGTGTGTATGTGTGTGTGTGTGTGTGTGGATGAGTAAGCCTGGGGCACATGTTATTCCAAATCATTTAGAAACCTTTTTAAGTGTGTTTATCCTGCCTCAAGTGAAGGGCGGAATGGGTCAAATTGTTCCAAACAAGCCCATGTAAGTATAGTTCCATGATTTGAAATCATTTCAATAATAATTGACCCAGGTTTGATGTGTGTGTTGCCAAGTGTGCCCTAAAGACAAGCCTGACAGAGAACTGCTTGCTCCCTGTATATTGCCCTCAAAATGTATGTATGTAAATGAGATATATATTTATAGATGTACATGTATGCATATTTATATATGTTTACATGCTTATAAATATATACATGGATTGTTTTGTGTGGATATGTTTATGCTGTGTTATCCTCTCTGTGTCTTGATTAGTATGTTTAATTTTTACAACTGGACACTTGAAGGACTGCTGTGCATATGTAGATAGGAATCGACGTGCACCTAGTGTTTGTAATTGTATTTTTATGATTCATATTTGACAGTTGCTTTGACATATTTTTGGCCTTTTTTTTACCCCAATTCTGAGTCAGATTCAGGCTTGTTATGAAGGGAGGGTTAACATGGAGAACACCCTACAGGTGGTACAAGTACTTTCCTGGTTGGTGGTTGGATAATGATGAGGCTACTTCTAGAGTATGTATGCGGTTTTGCTTGTTCTCCAGAGTTAACCAATTATTGGCTTGCTAACATATCCAAGCTTCTGTTTCACAATGTTCTTTCTCACAATGGAAGCAAACAAAGACAAGTTTTGACGTTGTTCTAGGAGAGCCTCTTTGAAGCTGCTGCTCGAAAGCTAAATCCAGTTTGAACCTGTCAACCAGAGTCCGGTGTGTGATTAGACTCTGATGACGCTCAGGCCTTGGAACATCACTTTAGTTCTCCAGTTCAATGCTGTCAGCTGTGCCAAAGTGAAGCGTAGGAATGTGCACTGAAACACCCGCTGGTCTCTCCTGATCACTTGTAGATTAGTTGTACAACCATTCAGCCCGTAGTTAGCAGGGTTATTAACACTGTCATAAACCCTGTGTTTCCTCATTTTCCTCATTCCTTCCTCATACCTCCCCCCCCTCCAACATCCCCCCCCCCCCCCCGCATACCCACCCACACATTCTAATTTCGCGTTTTCTTGCATTCCAAATGCAAGGCGCTCTTCTTATTCGCAGTTTTTGTTTCGTGTTCTTACGAAAAACAACCTTTCCGTGTTTCTAACATTTGTGTCTCAGATTGTTTTCTTCAAAATGTTTTGTAATTAAGGATATGTGGCATAAAAGAGTAAATCTATAAAGTATTTTATTTATAGAACGAGAAGTAACTGAGGGAAAGATGGACTGTCCTCAGCTTTGACCGGCAGAAGGTTTTATCATATTCAACATGAAAGCAATTCAAATGAAACATTATTTTAAAATAAAAATCAGCAACAACTAAATATGTATGGGCGTGCCTGTGTTCTGTGTGTAGTCTGTTCCTGTGTCCTGATGTCCCTCTCACTCTCCTGCACTGGGGATACCCTCCATTCAGGAAGTTGTTTACTTACACATGCCCTTGTTCACTATACCGCTCTATTCAAGGATTGGGTGAAAAGCAGAATCCAAGGGAAAACTTTGATAGGAGGAGATCTGTTGGCATGGGAACAAGGGTGTGTGTCAGGACATAATGGAATGGAATGGAATGTACCCCATGTCTAATGGTGACTCCCCTACCTGGCAGTCAGTAACTCTTCATCTGTGATGACTAAGTCCGTTTCCCTGATGGTTTACGGTGGCACCAAAATAAAACTATGATAAAAACTAAACTATGATATCGAAAATGACTAAATTAAAAGTTTATTTTCTCAGGAAAATCTCGACACACTTGATACATCTATGTATTTGATTTTTTTTACATGCAAGACATGATCATCAAATCTGGTTGAGCCGGACTTTCTTTCCCTGGAAGAGGCTCAAAGGAAAAATAACAAGCTCTCTGGCCTCAGGAAACAGAACCATTAAGCCCCTGTCGGTGTCTCTGTCATGAATCTGATCTAACTCATGCTCTGTCAGTCCTGTAACTGACCAAATCATTACCAATCAATGTTCTCATAAAACCCATACTAATTCCAACCATTGCCAAATAAAAATATGTAAAACAGGTTTGGAATTTGAATGTCAAATGCCTGGCTAAATGTTAACTCTGAGACTGGCTTTAATTGTAATTGTGCCTGTGTGCAAGAATATTCTTTAGATGTTTAGTTTCATATTGTAGCTGTTGTAGAAGGTGGCGGTAAGTTTGACTCTGGTGCCCCCTGCTGTCTGTATAAAGCAGTGTTAGTTGGTTAGGATAATAAGTATTATTGTTCGTTGGTTAACCTTGTGGCACATAGTCCCAAATGTTCCCGCAAGCCCTAAAACCATGTACATTAACAGAGATTGGAGACGAGTTTAAGAGACACTGATGGCTATTTCACCAAGCCAACCGGAAAGGCGGGTTGTAATCTTGATGGTTTTGGCTCAGAGGGCATATTGTCCCTGGGTGTAGTCCTCCTAATGGGTGATCAAGCTCTAGGGCTCTTTGGCACAATGGACGTGTTTCTGTTGCTAGAGGAACCGCTGACATATGTATTCGTGTCCTCAGATCTCCCAGACAGTTTGCTCACCCCAGTCATATTGTTGGTACGCTGATACAACTCAGAGGAGAATTGTCACATAAGGACCATTCAGGTTACTGCTTTTTCACAAAGCCTCTCCATTTTCTGCTGTGAAGGGTTTCTCAGATGAGTCATTTTCATTTCTCAATTCCTTTGACTTCCCAAAACCCCTCCCTCTACTACTCTCTAACTCCCTTGGCCAATCCAGACTCGGACAGCCTCTCCAGCCTCACACAGCAGAGCCTATCAGATGGAGAGGAGCAGCTGGACCGCCTCCACCAGGCGGAGCTCACTCGGAGCACACCCATATCCCAGTGGAGGGCAGGGGCAGTGCAAGCCTGGCTGGAGGTTGTCATGGCAATGCCCATGTACGTCCGCGCTTGCTCCGAGAACATCAAAAGTGGCAAGGTACTATTTAGATTTGCATTCTGCTGTGTGTGTGTGTGTGTGTGTGTGTGTGTGTGTGTGTGTGTGTGTGTGTGTGTGTGCAATGTGTGTGTATGTGTGTGTGAGTGAGTGAGTGTACGTGTTTTCTAAGTGCAGGGCCTGGTGGCAGAATGCTGAGTGTGGGGGTGTGTCCTGCAGGTGCTGCTGGGTCTGACAGACGAGGACCTGGAGCTGGGGCTGGGCGTCAGTAACCCCTTACACCGCAGGAAGCTACGCCTCGCCATCGAGGACTACAGGGAGGCCGAGGGAAACCGAGGGTGAGCAGCACATCTCTCACCCTCCCACATGTGCGCCAGCACACGTGCTGGAACACAGTATATTCCCGAGGAACAGTAGGTGATGGCTGCTCTCGCACACTTTCAGACTCTCATGCCTTTTTCTGTTACCGATGGACACCTGACGGCTGTGTAGGGTCGCCGCCAATGTCATGTTTGCCACTGCTGTGTACTGTACTGTCACGTGACCACTGCTTGTGTGTCGTCTTACGGTTGACGTCACGTCGCGTGTCTTTACCACGCTTGCTTCCACGGATTGCCGCTCTGGGACAACTAGATTGCTCTAATTGAACTGAATCCGTGAAGACGTTTCTGAAGAAGCCATCATTCCTTACCCATCATCCCTCTTTGACCAGGCTCTCCAAGGCCGCAGAGATGGACCACCATTGGGTGTCCAAGTCTTGGCTGAGCGACGTGGGCTTGTCCCAGTACTCCCAGTCCTTCCACAGCCAGCTGGTGGACGGCCGGCTGCTCAGCACGCTCAGCAGGAGGGACCTGGAGAAACTTCTCAACATCACCAACCAGTTCCACCAGACGTCCCTCCTCATGGCCATCCAGCTCCTGCAGATGCTCAGCTTTGACAAAGACGTCAGTGCTGTTCATTCGTATTCAGTCTGTGGATACTGTTTTGCATTTGGCGTATGGGTTTGAGTGCATATGTTTCTGCAGGCTTTGCAGGCCCGCCGGACCAGGTGTGAGAGGCAGGACATCGACCCCATAGTCTGGTCCTGCCATAGAGTCATGAAGTGGATCAGAGACATAGATCTGAAGGTCCACCACCCTTTTTTCACTATGTTCTATTCAGCGGTGGTCCCCAATCCTGGTCCTCAGGACCCACTGTCCTGTATGTTTCAGATGTTATCGTGGTTGACCAGTCTTTTGAATCAGGTGCAGGGAAAACTCTAAAACATAAAAGACAGTGGGTCCTGAGGACCCAGGCTGAAGACCACTGCTATACAGGCATCATTCGTAGTCACAGTTACTGGATTACCTGTTTTGTGAGGACAGGTTATTAGCAAATGAGAAATACTGTGTTTTTACTCAAGTAAAGTAGGGTGAAGTGCCTTGCTCAATGACACAATGTCATTTGACACAGCCGGGAATCGAACCGGCACCCTTCTGATTAATACCCCAATTCCCTAACCGCTCAGCCATCTGACCCCCATGCTCATAACCCTTTACTGTGGGTGTTGCCCCATGCAGGAGTATGCAGACAGTCTCCTGAGTAGAGGAGTCCACGGAGCCGTGATGGCCTTAGACCCGTCGTTCAACCCTGAGGTCATGGCCAGGTTCCTGGGGATCCCCGTCCACAAACACATGCTGCATCTTCACCTGTCTGAGGAGATGAAGGTCCTCGCCATCCCTCTCAGGTAACCATCTTAGAACATGTTCTAAAGGGGTACAGACCAGCTGTCTAAGAAATGACTTTCATCTGTACAATTCGGTTTCCGCATAGTGAGCCAAAATATGTAGTTATATCTCTAGCTAAACACATGACATTTATATAGAGAGGTTTTAATTGCTTCAACAGACATGCTAACTAGTCTGATATGTGAGTGACTAAGTGTTTACATCGGGGTTTCTGACAACAGTGCCTCACTGTCTGTTTCAGGAGCAGCAAAGAGCAGGATGACGAGACATTAGAGCTCCTCCCACAATCCCCTGCCCTTCCTGGACGCTACACGGAGGAAAGACTGTCAGGAAGAAGAACATCCGGCAAGGTGCGTGGTTCTCTTGATTCTAATCCAACCGATTGTACTTTTATGTGTTGCATGTTTCCCTACATTTGTGGAATTCAGACAGGTCCCATTGATTTACATCTTTCTCACGATGGGCTCCTTTTCTTTGGACAAATTTTCCCAGAGTCCTCTGCGGTTGAGTGGAAGGAGCAAGTCAGCTGAACGGAACATGGTGTTCCATAGCAGCTGTGGAACTCTGCCCAGAGAGGCCCATGTGCAGGCTGTGCCAAGGGTTAAGGGTAGCCCTGTGCTTACCTACAAGACTGTGGAGATCACCAACGTGTGAACATACATAGTGTTTGAACTTGGACTGGTTACCAACCACAGATAAATGCTATGGAAACAAAGACTTGTTCCCTGTCATCAAATGAAGGCATAATACACATACTCATCTGTTCATTTACCCTGTTGTTTGCATCTAAAGAGGTCTGAAGTTGTTTTACTTATGATGGATGCATGGACTTGATGCCTTAGCAATGTAAGATGGGGAGAATTGTATAACCAAGTGAACACCATAATGTATATTGTATAATGTACATTAAGTTAGTACACCAGCCCTGCAGTATGTCTATGGTCAATGCAGGGTATTGTGTAAACTTAACTGAAGAGTGCTTTTTAAGTCTTGCTCAAATATGAGAAATGCTAAAAGCTTAAAGTCAATCCGAAATAACCATAGCTCATGTTGTTGCATCTAAAAGGTCTAACTACTGTCTGAATCTATGTTTTCCCAATCAGAAACATATCAATTCATTATTTAATTAAAAAACAATTTTTCAAATAATTGCAAGCTTTAGCTGAACATTTTACTCTTCCTCTAATCAGTCAAAGTTTACCAAGTTTGAAACAAGCATTGTGATGTGTTTTCCGTATATATTTGTAATGTATTATTTGCATGAATATCAAAGACAAAACTCAAAAATAAGCTTCCAGTTCCACACTTAAGAATGGCAGGGCCAGACACATGTTGAACTAACTTTATAATAAAAGGTTGTGCTAAGTGCACCCACAACTTTAGGGACACACATGTTTGTAGTTCATTCGAGGGGAGCAGGAGGAATTCTACTTATGGGAGACAGCAATAGGCGTTTCAGTACAACAGGAACTTGGTCCCAATCAACACACTTCCACACACCTTATTGTCACGTTGAGGGGTAGGAACATTAGGCCAGTCCAAACGTCTAATTGATTGTGATATGTGGGCAAAGAAACACTTGCTATAGAACTTTCCATTATGTACTGTGAATGAACTTATGGCAAACCCAATAGGCCCATGAGTTGAGAGTCTAATTTGCCTAACACGTCTATGGCATACAAACTGAATGATTGTGTAAATGTATATTATATATTACAGTTTTACTTTTCATTTTTTACTGTTTAATTTAAATCAATGTATACATAATTAAAAATAATGCGAAATGTGCCATTGTTTTATAAAATGGAATAGAAATGTATGTTTAAAACAGTTGTAAGTTTGTTGAACCGTAGATAAATACTGCTCATGACATACTGAACAATAAATATACAATATTTGAATCAGAAAATGGATGCCTTTTTCTGTAGCTTAAAACATATATAACGAAGTTGAATAGCTTTTATTAATTAATAAGGCATTTATATTTAAATCGCAACAGATATAGTCATTAAAGAAAGTATAAATTCATTTAATTAGTAATTATTTTAGTGGCTTGCTTAATTTAGTTTGACAAACACTTCTACAATTTCTACTTGAATTGAACGCGTTGTCGTTATTTTGTGTTCGTTGTCAATAGTTTACATTTGTGTCGATATTGTAGGCCTACACGCACAAAATGTTTAGTGTGCCTTTAACACTTTACAACCGGGGGGAGGTTTCTCCCAGCAGGGTGGAATTTGGACAAAGTTCCTGTCTGTTATAATCCGTGCAATCAACAGGGCCTGACACCGAGGAAAATGCTAATTATAGTAAAATTTACAGATCGAATGCCTATTCAGGGTTGTTGACAATATTAAGGAAAACTAGGCAAACTTCGGGATGTTACGACCTTGACTACACCTGCGACACTCCAGGTACCCGATTAGGAGGTTGTCCTAGGGCGTGTAGCGCTGAGAAAGGTAAGGTGAGTCGTTCTCACGGTCATTTTATCGTAATTATTTATTGAGAAAGTTATGATTTGGGGTGGTATTCTTTCATATGTTACTACGACTTATCGGGAAATTACAATGCCGGTCTTTGAGCTAGATACTAGGTACAAACATTTAAGCAACAATTACGTAGTCAGTTCCTAGTTCAGGCAATCGAGGCTACTAATATAGTCGGTAAGAAAAGTTGCACAGGACAACACAATAGCCACGAGTTATTTATTGGCCTAGTTTCAATGTATGACACTTTTACTGCTTGCTAAATCAAAATTGTGGAGGCTGTGCAAACACTGATGCTGTATCTTGTAGGCCTACTAGGCCAGTTCAAGTTTTCAAGGTAGGCATGGACAAAAGGCTAACAAGATATTTGAGACAGTAGCCTATGTCATATTTACTCAATGTTCAATTTCTAACCTCTTTACCATGTTCTGTTCTGTGTTAGATGTCTGTAGTCAAAGTAAAACCTAAAAGGTTGTCGCTATGGGTAAGTTCAAAGGACTTATAGACACAGCCTTATAGGAAATGTCTACATGCCCAAAGCCTAGTACATTGTCCAAAAAGACTAACTTGTCTGAAAGTTGAGAACGGGCTCAGTGTTGAATTATTACACTGTGCATAGGCTAATAAGTCAATTTGTCACATCCTTTTCTCTATTCTTTCACTACTTACAATTGAGACAGTCTCATACCCCCACCCAGCACCAAACACAAGAAAAACTGGTAAACAACACTGTCAAACTGACGTTGGAGACAATTGCTAGCTCTGTCTTAGGACATAAAAACCCGAAATAAGTTACGTTTAGTTTAGAAGACATTGTTTAACCCCCATCTTGGTTGATGGACCTGGCTGATGGAAGTGGATGTGATCCGACAGGTTCTTTTTTTGTTTGGACAGCTTTTCCTGTGTGATTCTGGTGTTTCCCTTCCCAGCATGCCCGTGTGGGCATGAGCAGAAGTCTGTGTTTCATTAGTCATAAAATGTATCCTTCCTCTCGGTCTTCCTTTGGAAAAATCCCTCCTCTAATGTGTCTGGGTCTGCAACAGCCACCCAGAGGAACAGATGTCTCTTATCATGGCCAGAGGTTACACCTCAAGGAGGAGAGGAACTCAAACAGTATTTCGAGAGCATTTGAAAGGAGCGCAGTGGTACATGCTATTTCTTCTTGTAACGTCTCCTTATTGGTGGCTTTGTGTGCCACAACTTAGAGTTGACAAAATTCTCCATTCCTCAGAAGAAACATGTCTAGGCTGGTCTACTCTACTGATATTTAGCCGCTCTTAATCATAACCGGTCTTTCTACCTGACTGTCGATTAGTAATGCACCAGAGCACATGTACCACTGCCTTCATGGTGTGTCAACTGCCATTTTCCTGGGAATCTTTCAGAATCTAAAGTGCTCAATATGGCCTAATGGTGTATTGGCTGACTATGAATAAGTAACTTATTTGCCATCTGTTTAGACTTCCTCCTTCGCTGGCCCATCACCAGGAATATAAGACATTTAATGTCAAGGCCTCCACAGGACCAGAAATAATTGTAACCTTTGCCGGATGTGCCGTCAGCCAAGCCAACCAGGAAGCTATCCATCCATTCATTCTCCTGACCTCTCACCTCGTCCTGCACCTGAACGTGATATTGGACTTAGTCGTGGGTGTTATAGTGAAAATGAAAGGGAGTGCTCAGTTAGGGTGTCTGTCTGTGATAACATTCCTCAAACTTGACCTTACTAGTACTGACACACTGATGATCTCACTGTGAACATGATGCAGCGCATGCCCTGGGCTGGCTGAGGATTCTTTTTAGACCAAAATAATGAATGAATGACTCGACGATTTTCTCTCTTAGAATTGCAGGTTTGTTTGGACCACAACCCGTCCACCTTCCATCCTTTTCAGTCATCCTTCCACCTGCTGTGTTGAGGTCTACCTGAGCCCTTGTGGCTTGATTGGTCGCTCCTGGGTTGACTGGTCGCTCCTGATTGGCCCCTCGATGAGTTCCGATGGGCGCCCACAGGGCCGCAGCCCAAACCACGGAGGCAGCAGGTCAGGCTCCCAGTACGCCCTGTGTGCCCTGGGCGTCGCCCTCATCGCCCTGGGCATTGTTATGATCGTCTGGACCGTCATACCCATGGATGGAGAGGGCCCGAAAACGAGCAATGTCACCGCCAACGACGACGACGCCACCTCTCCCACCCAGAGCCCAGGGCCCAACCAAGATGTCAGCGCCAAGGACAAGATGAAGGCATCGTCATCAGTGGCGTACGTGCTGGTGGGGGCAGGGGCGGCCATGCTACTGCTGTCCATATGTCTGGGGGTGAGGAACAAGCGGAGAGAGAACCAGAGAGCCAGGGACGCGGTGGTGGTGGGCACCCCATACGTGGACCGTGTAGCAGGGGAGCCGGCGGAGTAAGTACTGCCTCTCTCATACTCTAGATATGTAGGCAGTCAAATTCGACATTCTGGTCAAACAGGTTTGAATGAGATATTTTGCAATTGGCTCATGCTGAGAATAGTTCCTGTGTGTGTGATTTGTTGTTTTCAGAGCAGCGCAGCCAGTCCCGACCTACGACGTGCCCAGCTATGAGGATGCGGTGGGCAGCGGCCAGTACCCCATCCGCCAGAGCAACCTGCGCAACAGCACCTCACAGCTGCCGTCTTACGAGGACCTCATCAGTGCTGTGGAGGCCGAGGGGGAGGGGCCCATCTCCAAGCCCGCCGGAGAGGCCCCGAACACCACCACCACCCCAGCCGCCTCAGACTCCACCCCCCAGCCCGCCCCCGCCCCTGCCGCAGCCAATCCACCCAGCCACCGCAGCAGCAGCCGGGCCAGTAAGATATTGCGCCCCCTGCGGGTCCGGAGGATAAAGTCGGAGAAGCTTCACCTGAAGGACTTCCGGCTCAACATCCGCAGCCCATCACAGTCTCGGGTCACAATCGAACCCATCACCCCTCCGCCGCAGTACGACGACAAGATGCCTGAACTCTGAGAGTGCCATGTGGTGCGAGGAATAACTTAGGAATAACACTCCTGTGATAGTATAACACTGTTGAGAAATGGCACTTTAGACACACGACTGTATCTGATGGACTCCGAAGCATGCTGCAGAAGAGTAGTAGTGTTCTCTAACGGACTGGAACTGGGTCTGGTGCCACAGTCGGTGTCTTAAAACCACAGACGTTAAAATGGCTGTGAATCCAACAGCCACCTCGACTTCTTCACCCAAACCATTTGCTTTTATAATTTTCCACCGTACATGTATCTCTGTATTTTGTCAAAATAAATCTATGTTGGTCAAGTTTCAAGATCCTTTATTGGGATAACTATGTTCTGCTGGCATGGGGTGGGTCTTGGGAAATGTAATTACTGTAAAATGTACCCACCATTTTAAAATGTAAATATGCCAAAAAATCACTTTTTAGTTAACTATACATATAAGCTTACTGGGCGGTGTTGAATGTCAGGAAGGGTCTTCATTTCATCGTTTATTGCAAAAGTCATGTGGTCCCCTAGCAGATCCCTTTCCAGATGCTCTGCTGTATGTTTTATAGTCACATGACACTATATAAGAGTCAGCATAAGAGAGCCCATCTTTCAAAATAGTGTCAAAAGGGAGATAGGTGATTAGATTTTTTTTTTCTTAAATCCAGTGGTGACCTTGATTAGTGTGATTTTATTTGAATGGGTAGGTGGTGCAGGTTCCTTGATTAGAGCATCACAATGTCAATAGAATTCAGAAGTCCTTTTTATTTATTCAGCTTTGTGAATATTGTTGTTATTGTCAAACACTACTGTATTAACACCAAACTACTGCAAATTGTGAATTTTAGGGATGTAGTATTGTGATTAGTGAATGCAGCTGTATTGATCTGTTTGTTAGAAAGAGCCAGATGGGTACTTGATTCTGTTTCCATGACGATGTAAGGTGTTGATGGTCAGTTTGGGTGATTGTGTATTGTTGTTTTTATGTATTTATTATAAACATAATAACATTATGCAGTTGACTTTGATCACGAAAATCAATCTTGCAGATGCACTCACCAAGTACCATCAAGTAATGTTGAATTACTACATGTCTAAATACATAGGCCTACTCTACATGTTAGCTCACATAGGATCAGGATTATTTATATTGAAATTAAGATTAAGAACCATATAGGATTTACATAGGTTAAGACAATGGGCCTGTACCTGTCACAAATGGCAAATAAACAAAACATTCACACTTGACGTTCTAATACATACATCCAATACATAGCCATACATAGGCCACTGGAAATATACAGAGAGAGGGAGAGACAGAGGAGGTGGGGAGTGAAATCTAGCATCCTCTAGTGGTGCAGGAAAATAGTTTTCATGATTAGGAAATCAATGAGGTCCATAAGGGAACGTCTTCTACAATTTCTCTTCAGTGAATTGAAGTAGCCTAGGCTAAACAGTAATCAATGTATTTGATACAAATAAAAAATAAAAATAATTGTTGCCTTCAAAAATAAGGTCCTGAAATTTCCTTCATCCTGTTGTGTAGGCTAAAGAGGAATTTTGAAAGAGCGAATGTATAAATTACTCCACTGAGTTGGTTGATTGAATAGGGTTAGGGTTAAGTACTTCAAATATGTAGGTTTTTTCTCAATGAGGTCAAACTCCACCCTTCTTCCCAGTCAGTCTATTTCAGCTTCTTTTTTTAAGGATCAGACATTTTCTGAGCTCTGTAACCAGACAGCTTTTCTACTGTGGCGGCTTTTGCAGCTGCCATGTAGCAGGGGGAGGGACAGTTCACGGAACAGCCAGCCCAGGGAGTCAGTCACATTCCTGGCTGGGATTCAATGACTTGTACCAGACACAAACAAACAGAGGGCGAGAGCGAGAGAGACAGAGAGAGAGAGCGAGAGAGCAAGACAGAGAGCAAGTGAGAGAGAGAGAGCGAGAGAGAGAGCGAGAGAGAGAGCGAGAGAGAGAGAGAGAGAGAGAGAGAGAGAGAGAGAGAGAGAGAGAGAGAGAGAGAGCAAGATAGAGAGCTTCACACATTTGGTCTGAGCGAGCGAGCGAGAGACAGACAGACACAGAGAAAGAGAGAGACCGCCAGACTGCGCAGACGAGGCATATTTCAGGTTGTACCCTAAGCTGTCTACTGCAGTGGAAAGCATTGATACCGACAACACGAATTTAATTTAATTTGGTTTTGGTAGGCTTCTTTCTGGGAACTATAAGGTTTGTTCGAGTGTGTGCTTAGAACTCGAATCAACATTTTTTCTTTTAAATGGATGATCTTTCGGTGAGAGCCATATCAAGTGACATGGATAGTCGCCGCATTGGACTTATCTGTTATTTCTGATACAGCTGAAGACAACCTAAAAACCTAAATATAAGGTTAACCGCGTGAATTTAAACTCGTATCTCGTATTCAAAACATGGAGGCAACTTCAAGCTTTCAGCCTCACCCCGGACTTCAACAAACTCTAAAGCAGTTTCATTTGAGTTCCATGAACTCCCTTGGTGGACCGGCGGCATTCTCAGCTCGATGGCCACAGGAGATCCTCTTCAACAAAGATGGCAAAACCGCCGAGATGATGCTCACCATGCCGGCCCATACACCCCCGGTTATGCCCGGGCCGCTTTTCATTCCGTCCGACCGTTCCACCGAACGCTGCGAAACTGTCCTAGAACGCGAACCTATTTCGTGTTTCGTGGTCGGTGGAGAGAAACGGCTGTGTCTCCCGCAAATCCTCAACAGCGTCCTACGGGATTTTTCCCTCCAGCAGATCAATTCGGTGTGCGATGACCTGCATATTTACTGCTCCCGGTGCACCGCGGACCAGCTGGAGATACTAAAAGTAGTGGGCATACTACCCTTCTCTGCCCCGTCATGCGGACTCATAACACAGACGGACGCTGAGCGTCTCTGCAACGCGCTTATCTACGGTGGTACCTATACTCCTTATTGTAACAAGGAGCTCTCCGGCTCTCTTGAGTTGGAGCGCACAGAGAAAAGCTTCAAAGTGTATCACGAGTGTTTTGGACGTTGTAAAGGCGTATTCGTCCCGGAGCTGTATAACAGCCCCACTGCCGCCTGTATCCAGTGTATTGACTGCAGACTCATGTTCCCGACCCAAAAGTTCGTTGTCCACAGCCACAAAAGATTGGAAAATCGAACCTGTCACTGGGGGTTTGACTCAGCCAACTGGCGCGCTTACGTCCTCCTTGACCAAGACTACACGGCAAAAGATGAGAAGGCTCACCTGGAGCAGGTCCTTAAAGACATCAAAGAAAAGTTTAACGCTGCCAGCAAGTTCTCCAATAAGCATTGCAGGGTGAGTGTCAAATCGAAAAGACGAATGAACCCGTAGTGGAGAATACAAATGTATTTGAACTTATTTAAGACAAGAAAAGACTTTATTGATCCTCGTGTGGGGAAACGTATTTCATAACTCACAACCATCCCTACTTCTATTGGCTTTCAAATCATTCTAAATCACCAGACTGACCTTACTGTAACATTACTCTTGACTGAGGCCCCCAACATATTTACCACTGGTTTTAGTTTACATTAACTGTAGAGGTTACAGTACATCCAACAATCACCTCACACCCATCTACCCATACACACCCATCTACCAATACACACACACACACACACACACACACACACACGCACACACACACACCCTCAGGGTTACCCAAGGGCATCTGCATATGATAAATGGAGCCTCTGGGATATGTTTTATTAGTGTCAGACAAGGGAGGAGCCAGGGTAGGATTCATTATGAGGCCACAAGGTGGGCCGGGGGGATAAAGATTTAATGAGGTTTGGCCTATCAAGATGGGTGTGAGTAGGGGGTTGTGGCTGGTCAGAGGAGGATAGGGTGTGTGTCTGTGTGTCTGTCCAGGGCTCCATGTGTGGGTCCGAGGCGTTGGGGGTGGACAAATGAGCAGGAGGTGTGGTGGCTGGTGGTCTGTCAGCCAGAAGCTGCTGAGCTCTGTGGATGTCTGTGGATCCCCACAGAGGAGATCTGTGGTCTGGACTCAGGACTCCGCCCAGGAAATCCAGCAGGAATGCTGAGGAAATTGTGGGGATTTGAGTGTGCCACTGGAAATGATTCAAAGTGCACCTTGCCCAAAGTATGTGTGTGTTCGAAAATCCCCACCACCTGTGGCCATTCGCTGGTGACAGATATATCGCTTCTGTGTTTTACATTTTCAAAAATGTCGATGCGTGCCTGTCGACAGGCAGCCTTTCAGTGTGTGCAATGATATACAGTATATACAGTTTAAACAGACAACACAGCGTGTGTGTGCGTGTGTGTGTGTGTTTATGTCTGCCTGCCGTGGTTCACTATCAGTGGTGTCCCAGTTAGCAGACAGGCCCGATCCCAAGGGACACACACACCCCAGTCGTCCCATACATCAATCTGACAGGGGCAGCCGCTGAAAGGCCGGGCGTTACTGCTAGAAGCCTGCCTTGGCTCCCTTTACCCATGAAACAACAACTCAATGTTATCACCCTGCATCAGACGCGCACCCACACACACACTCATGTCAGACCTGGGTGTTTTATTAATCACACACACACCTCCTCCAGCTTACTCAGACCTCTTAGTAAGTGTATGGGGGCTTGGTTGCGGTTTCGAGAGAACTTTAGACGTTCTGTAACTGAGCTTGACCTACACTTCTGTAATCAGGAGAAACTCATTTGGGATTTACTTCTCAAGATAATCCCCGGATGCCCAAATGTTGGCACACTATTTGAGATATCAAATGTTTCCCATACTGTGATTGTTTGGTAACAGCCACCGTCAGCCACGTCAGTTGTTTCTCCAGCTTCCTCCTCAGCTACCCAGCAGATCAGGAGGATCAGAGGGGGATGATGACACCATTGTGTCTGTTGTGTATGCAGCGGGGTGTTTGGTCACTCAGCCATTAGGCTGTGTGCAGATGGAGGGGGGGGGGGTGGTCTGCAGACTCCTATTCATGAGGCTTGGGTCCCTAAGAGCCCTCAGAGCCGGGGCCTTGACATGTGTTGTCAAAGGGGCCCTGACCCTTGACCCCTCTCTCCAAAGACACTGACCTCGCTCCAGCACCCACCCCCCCACCCCCACGTCTTTTCACACCGTCCAATCAGATGGCCTTGTCTCTTGCCTGTTGACCAGATGGCTGTCTGATAAAAAGAAATCCTTCTGACACAGAGAATATTAAAAGTTTACCTCAGTCATAGATTTTACATTCATCATCCTCTACAGCATGAAGCTAAGAAATACCCTAAAGTCCTTCGACTCGCTACAGTTAATAATTTTCTTTTATCTTTATATATGCACTTCATTTGCAATATCAAATGAATACACGAACATCATCGACTAAAAAATATCGTTATGGTCGGATTTTCTTTTCCCCCCAATTATAAAAACCATTCGAAAAGATTAGTGTAGGAACGGCACCAAAAGGTGAATTTTCCTCATCAATGAATGTTGAATGAATGGCTCTGAGCATTAGTGGCGATAATTCTTGGGGAGGCCAGAGCACTGAGATCAATCTTGTGACTGAGTGGAGCAGGCGAAGAGGCCTCAGGAGGCCTTTTTTAATGGAAGGGATATTAAACCTGTTCATGTGAGGCCAATTTATGGCCATCTCTCATTCTTTTGTTCACCTCCCTCCATCAAATTAGCCCCAAACCTGCGACCAAACCAATTTACAGAATGTGTCCCAGAGTGAGGTTCGGATGGACTCTGGTTGTGGGGTTTTATAGCGAAATCACTGTGAACATAACATGTCTCTATGTGGCCATTTGTAAGCAATTCTTTATACATGACTCTGTACGACTATGTCAAGTCAGGATTGTGTGCAGTTGTGTGTGTTTGTGATTGTATTTTCATGGGACGTGTGTGCATTTGTAGTCTGTTTGTGTGTGTGTGCTGATTGCATCTGATTGTGTGTTTGCGGTAGACTGTATGTGCATGTGAGTGGGGACGTGTAATGCCTTGATCAGCTGTGCTGGGAGATTAAAATGAGCTCACTGCACGGGCTGATTTTCTATTCCCATCTGTCTGCTGACCTCCAGGATGCATTGAGCGCCCTCAGACCCTGGCCTGGCCTGGTTTAGCATGACCCAGACGGGCCAGAACCGTCCTGGTCAATCCTGTCTGCCCTACATCTGCCTATCCCCACCTGAACTGATCCTCTCCTCCCTCCATCTCTCTTGTACTCGTTCCTTGACCTTCAAAGCCACGAGACAGTCTCATCCCTGACCTCTAATGATGGGTCATCACAACCACCCACAATATCTATCACGGTGGAGAATAGAGTATTGGGATAGCTTCTATATCGAGCAGATTTCCTTTGGAGGTCATCTCGCCATCGTTCTGTTTCTCTCAGCTTGTCTACAGTCTCCACCAGCCGGAACCATTGACAGACTTTTCTCTCATCTGCTGCCTTATTGTCAGAGGAGGGGGAGGTGTGTGTGTGTGTGTGTGTGTCAGCCAGCTCTCTGGGGTGGTGCCCCCCATTCTCCCAGAGCTGACCCCATGTTAAAGAGTGTCAGCTGGAGGCCCGTAGGGTGTGATGCGTGTTAAGGACCTGCCGCCTCCATTGTGACGGAGGCTGCCTTTCACCGGGCGCAAAAGGCAGCCACGGCTCTTTGTCTAGGTGGTGTTTCTGTCGGGGAGGTCCTCGATCGGACGTCAGGAGGTTTGCCGTGTCAGCCGCAGTCTGTCGGGGAGACACGCGTGGAAGACCGGAATTGATGGAGACTTGACGGTCAAATTGGAAAACTCCAAAATGTAGGCCTACTTTAGTATTGTGTAGCTTTTTTAACAGTCCCCCTCAAGAGGGAATTTGACCATTTTCCCACCAAACTTGACCGTGTTCTAAGAACGTCCTCTGTCCAGCGTTCCAAATTAGGCCTGAAATGGAGAACGTTGGTCTCCTTGCGACTGTTACTGTAGCTATTGGACCTACTTACACTATATAACAAATGAAGTGTGGGCAGAATCCTATTATAGCGAGAGAGTCAGAGAGAGAGAGATGTGGGTGATGACGAGTGATGAGAAGAGGAGGAAGAGGAGGAGGAGGGAGAGGAGAGGAGCTCAGCCTGTACAACAGATGCCTGGATCTGTTCGTTTTTTATTTCCTCGTCATCATCATCATCCACTCCTCTTCAATCATCTCGTGATTACAAACTCTGTTAGGAGAGTCAATTCCATCTGCTGTGGAGAGAGGGAGAAAAAAAGACAGTGAGAGAGACAGACAGACACAGAGAGAGACAGACAGAGAGAGAGGAAATCCTGGAATCTGCATCTGCTCCTGGTTGGCTGGTTGACTGGATGATTGGTTAGCTGGTTGGATGACGGTGTGGCTGGCTGACTCTGGCTGGATGGCTGGCTGGTGGGCAGGGGCGGATCGAGACATTTTCATTCGGGGTGGCAATGCGGTGGCAGAAGGAAGTTGTTGGGGGGCTTCCTGGAGGTGAATCAAAACCCAAAGTAGGGGAGTAAGGTACTCCCTGCGGTAAATGATTAGGTTATAACATTGTAGTTTAAATTAAACGCTAATATTAATATTATTTATTGAAAGGTTCTGTAATGTACAAATAATATTTTTCCATGGGAAGATTGGGGTGGCAAGTATTTTTTATTGGGGTGGCAGCTGTCACCCCTTGCCACCCCTTAGATCTGCCACTGCTGGTGGGCCAGCTGGAGGAATAAGCTCCCTGCTCTTGAAGGGTTAAGCTGACTGCTAATCCTACAGCACTCCTGGAATGCAGAGTCCTGTCTCGGTTCACAACAAAATGGAGGCAGTGACGTCCCAGTGACAGATCTGAGGAGCGCTCTCCGACAGCATCGTCCACCTTCACCACTCAGCCTCTCTCCACTTCTGCTTCCGTCCAGCCGCGTGTGTGTCATCACACACAAACAAACACACGCACACAATACCCCTCTGTAGTAAACTACTGGAGCAGTTTATCAGACCTACGAAAGAGAAGCTGTACAAGGCAGCAGCAAGGAGCGCTTCCAGAGGCGAGGTGTGACGAATCGGCGCTCTGCTTGTGCCTGCACCCCGCCCACCAGCCCAGCGGCCCACCAGCCCAGCGGCCCACCAGCCCAGCGGCCCACCAGCCCAGCGGCCCACCAGCCACCTCCAGAGCTATGCGGGGGGATTAGCCGTCACTGCTTAAGTACAGCACACGGCTGCGGGATCAGATGGTTTCATAAGCTGAATGTGCTTCTGGACACCCTCATGTTCGACAGCCAGCACACAATTAAAAGCAGAGCACGCTTCCGCTGTGTACTGGACTGGACTGGAGCTGGCTGGGGGGTGGGGGGGTGGGCGGGAGGAATGGGAGAGCTTGTGAATGAATGTTTTAGTGATTTACCACCGCCATGCTCACCAGGATGTGCAACATTTATGGGAGAGATTAATTGGAACAGATACATTTGCAACTCGCCTGAGTTTAGTCTTCAGACCGAAGAGGAAGGAGAGTTTGCTTTCCCTGACGGACATTATGCTGCATAATGACATTTAAGGCTAGAAGCCTTTGTGTGTGTGTGTGTGAATGTGTGTGTGTGTGTGTGGAGTGAGAGAGGGAGGGGAGGATTGAGGGCTGTCTGTGAGCAAGCGAGCAGGCTAGCAGGCTGGAGTCTCTCCCATGCCTCTGTGATTGGAGGGAGACTGTGGTTGCTAAGCAGAGCTGCTCTCTCTGTGCTAAATAAGAACTTGATGCTCTCTGGCTGGTGGGCTGAGTGGAGCATGCCAGAGCTGCACACACACCACACACACACACACACACACACACACACACACACACACACACACACACACACACACACACAGACCTTCTCACACAGTGCAGGCCTCTTCCATTACAGGGATATACCTCATGCTCTTTCAACCTCCAGGGACCAAGGGTACTCCAATCCCCCTCCTCTGTTTCCAACTCCTCCTCTTCTCCCTCCCCCTCTCTTCCCCTGCCACCTCCACTTCCTCCTTCTCCTCCTCCACTACCACACAGCAGGCATACAGAGCTGGCCCATACTCCACAAAGCTGTCATAGTCATTCAGGCTCACACACACACCTACACACACACACACGTGATAGAGTTCTCCAGCACAGTGGGTGAAAAGGCGAGCGTGTCACTGTAGAGGGACGAGCGATTGCCCACCATCCATCTGTAGTTTGAAAACCCAGAGTGAGAGCGAGAGAGAGCGAGAGCGAGAGTAAGAGAAAGACGACAGAAAAGGGGGCACGAGTGACAATGATGTCAGCATGACCTCATTTACATTTAGTCATTTAGCAGACGCTCTTATCCAGAGTGACTTACAGTAAGTACAGGGACATTCTCCCCTAGGCAAGTAGGGTGAAGTGCCTTGCCCAAGGACACAACGTCATTTTGCACAGCCGGGATTCGAACCAACAACCTTCTGATTAATAACCCGACTCCCTAACCGCTCAGCCATCTGACCCCCGCAGTCCCAGCAGCCTCCGTTCCCCCACTCAGGAAGACAGGAGTATCCTCTCTAGCTCCCTCTCATCCTCTCCCTGGCCTGGTGGGGTAGTCCATCACCTGCTCAGCCTTAAGTGGCCAGAGAAGCGCATGTCTCCCAGCGCTGGAGCCTCTTTGCTTCCTTCGGAGACCTCGACAGACGGCTAAAACCCACCACCTTGCCTCCCCTGGTGGTGGGTCTCAGTCTGCTGTCTAGCGCAGCCCCCAGGTCAGAGCTCTGGGTCATCCTTTTGTGCGCTGGCGAGTAACCGCGGCGACAGCTCTCTCGGTGCTCCAGAAACGGTGTTGTGTCTTTGACAGTTCCCCCGTAGCCAATGGATTGTGCACAGCTGTCATCGGGGTTCTGCGTGGACTTGCCTGTTCAGTCCTCCGGTCCTTCTGCATTGGTCACGGTCCAGCCCTCCGCCCCCTCCAGCCCTCCAGCCTTCCGCCCCCTCCAGCCCTCCGCCCCCTCCAGCCCTCCAGCCCTCCGCCCCCTCCAGCCCTCCAGCCCTCCGCCCCCTCCAGCCCTCCGCCCCCTCCAGCCCTCCAGCCTTCCGCCCCCTCCAGCCCTCCGCCCCCTCCAGCCCTCCAGCCCTCCGCCCCCTCCAGCCCTCCGCCCCCTCCAGCCCTCCAGCCCTGCGATGCTTCCCCTCCTTCACCCAGAAGCCCCTTTTTCTCTCTTTTGTTCTTCCTGTTTGTCACAGGAAGTGGTCCTAATGTGGAGGGTCTGATGTATGGCTGCAGGCGTGTAACTCCTGATTACCGCCACAGCCGGGACTCTGTCTCTGCCTTGATCTCCACACACACACAAAGCTCTCTCTCTCTTTCTCTCTCTCTCTCTCTCTCTCTCTCTCTCTCTCTCTCTCTCTCTCTCTCTCTCTCTCTCTCTCTCTCTCTCTCTCTCTCTTCTCCAGGGAGACAGGGGGATGCTTGGCTCACATGTGCTGGAGAAGAGTTTCCATTCTCTATCTCTCTCCTCTCCCCCTCTCTCTCTCTTTCTCTCTCTCCTCTCCCCCTTTATTTTCTCTCCCTCCTCTCCCCCTCTCTTTCTTTCTTTTCTCTCTCCTCTCCCCCTCTCTCTCTCTTTCTCTCTCTCCTCTCCCCCTCTCTTTCTTTCTTTTCTCTCTCCTCTCCCCCTCTCTTTCTCTCTCTCTCGCTCCCACCTCTTGGGATAGAAGCGCAAGGACCCCTAACATAGCTGTTCTCTGCACTGCCTGCCCGATAGCGTTCCCTACACCCTATCTCAGCCTAACCCACCCTGGCACGGGCCAGCCTGGCCTGCTTAGAGCCAGTGGCACAGACAACCTCTCCAGTCTGCCTGTCTGCCTGCCTGCCTGCCTGCCTGCCTGCCTGCCTGCCTGCCTGCCTGTCTGCCTGCCTGTCTGTCTGTCTGTCTGTCTGCCAACCAGCCGACAGTTAGTCAGTCAGCCAGCCAGTCAGTCAGTCAGCAGGCCAGCCTGCCTGCCTGCCTGCCTGCCTGCAGTTAGTCAGCCAGCCAGCCAGCCAGTCAGTCTGCCAACCAGCCGACAGTTAGTCAGCCAGCCAGTCAGCGGCCACAGACACAGACACTCCCCCCCCCTCCCCTCGCCACCCTAGCCCTGAGACACCATGCAGGCTTGCCCTTCATCCCTTCTGAGGAGCCTATTCTAAGCCCCCGGTGTCTCAAGGCAGGCAATGGGCCAGCGTGAGGGGAGAGGTCTGTCTACACACACACACACACACACACACATCATCTTAAAACACCCCAAGCTGCTTTGCAGATTATCAACGTAAACTGGGTAAGCCTCCTCTCCTTTTGGCACCAGAGACTTAATCCAGTCCACCGTTGAGAACGACTGGGAGGCTAATTGGGCATCTGGTGTGCGTCGGTCACAGGGCAGCCAGTGAACCTGACCTCTGGAGGGAATCAGCCAGGACAGTCGGGGGCCGTGATAGGCTAGACCGTCTCCTGGCTAGGACACTTGGTCACAGGTCAGAGGAAGACAAAGACTACCTCAGTTTTCCAGAATTTTATGAGAGAAACTGTATACCGAGCATCAGAACTGAATTCGATCGTTCGAGCATTTCGGCTGCTGTATGGCGTGCCCTGGGGAGGGGTGGTGGGTGTGTGTGTGTGTGTGTGTGTGTGTAAGCGTACGTGTGTGTGGGGAGGTGTACCGGGGCACTTTGTCAGAAGGACTCGTCCCTCACAAAGACGCCGTCTCGGCGCTTCCATATTTAATTCGTCCCCCTTTCAGACGCTCCACTGTACAAGCGGCCGCAGCCAGAATGAGCCCCTCCAGAAGGATTAGCTGCTCCGCCATCAGCCTGCCTGCCTCATCACGCCGCCTTTGTTGTGGTGCAGGCTCGCCCTAAATAGGAGGAAGGCTCTCGGCCAGACACAGTGGATGGAAGTTGCTTTGTGTGGTCGACAGGTGCAGGTGGAGAGCGCAGTGAAAGCTGCCTTGGATGTGTGTCAGTGTGTGTGTCTGGGGGGGGGGGGGTGTCTCTGCATTCTGTGTGAGCGTGTTTGCCAGCTAGGTATGAAGAAGTGTGTGTGTGTGTGTGACCGGGCCAACAGGTTATGTCCTCCCTGCAGCTGAGAGTGCTGTTGAGACTCTGGAACTCAGGAGCCCTCAATCACACATCTCCTCAGGGGTTTACAGTCAATTCTTCAGGCGAACGCCCCCTCCCCCGTCTCTCTCTCTGTCTCTCTCTCTCTTTCTCTCCTTACTCACATCTGGTGAGCAGTGCTAGCTAGCTCCCCTGTCATCTTTTACTGCATTGAGGTCATTTCCACCCTGTGGCTTGAGTGAAAACATATGATGTGCTGGGTTCTGCTGGGCTTGAGGTGGGGATAGGTATACACCAACACAGACATGAAGCCAATCAGCAGCTGCAAAAACAGCCATGACCAAACATCCACAGGAAAGACCAATTCATTCACATGCTGGATGTCTGTGGCAGAACATCTTCATTTCCTAGGTATTTCTGTTAAAAGGTAGTCTAGTTGTACGTTTCAACATGGATAAATACCTGCTTGGCCTAATGTCATTTGATTACTTTCCAGTATCAGTTTTTAACTGTGGTTTCTGCATCACTGCTCAAGTTTGGTATCTTTGGTATCTGTATCTGCAGTTGGATCTAGGTTTTAAAACAAAGATTTGCTGTCTGTGATGTGTGAGCAAAGAGGTAGCCTGGTTAGGACGGAGGGATGGGTGGATGTAGGGAGAGAGGGACGGGTGGATGTAGGGAGAGAGGGACGGGTGGATGTAGGGAGAGAGGGACGGGTGTATGTAGGGAGAGAGGGACGGGTGTATGTAGGGAGAGAGGGACGGGTGTATGTAAGGAGAGAGGGACGGGTGGATGTAGGGAGAGAGGGACGGGTGGATGTAGGGAGAGAGGGACGGGTGTATGTAGGGAGAGAGGGACGGGTGGATGTAGGGAGAGAGGGACGGGTGGATGTAGGGAGAGAGGGACGGGTGTATGTAGGGAGAGAGGGACGGGTGTATGTAGGGAGAGAGGGACGGGTGGATGTAGGGAGAGAGGGACGGGTGGATGTAGGGAGAGAGGGACGGGTGGATGTAGGGAGAGAGGGACGGGTGGATGTAGGGAGAGAGGGACGGGTGGATGTAAGGAGAGAGGGACGGGTGGATGTAAGGAGAGAGGGACGGGTGGATGTAGGGAGAGAGGGACGGGTGTATGTAGGGAGAGAGGGATGCATGTTGTTTCGGTCGCCCCTGGAGAGGAGTGCATCCCTTCCAAGACTGCAGCAGACTGCCCTGGATCCAAATCGAGGGCAGCTCTCTACTGTACTCGACTCCACTTGACTCGACTGTACTGTGTCCTCATTTTGTCTGCAGCAGCCTAGCCCTGTTCCACTCCCTGCTACCTTTGTTCTCACACTTGGCTGGAACGTGGCGAGTGTGAGGAGAGGTGCTGAGGCTGCACTTAGCCTGGCTGCCTGCAGTTGCTCTCCTCCTCTCGCAGCTCTGGAGGAACATATTGTTGCCCACCCCGTCGGTGTGTATGCGCGCGTGGGCATGTGTTAGTGTCAGCGTGTGGGATAGTGGCTCTTGGAATTCAATTCCTTTACAAGATGAATCCCATCCATGTTTAGCTCTGTATTCCCCTCTGAACTCCAACTTCACATATTTAACCAGCATACAAGCTGTAGCTGGATGAGCCTTGCAATAAAACATGGAGATTGTTTGTGTATTGACCAAATGCCAAGTCAGCCAACTGCTGTGTGTGTGTGTGTGTGTGTGTGTGTGTGTGTGTGTGTGTGTGTGTGTGTGTGTCTGTGAGAGAGAGAGAGTGAGAGGCCTCCAACCTAGGTCTGGGATTGAGGCTAGCAAGCAGAGTGACTGGAGACAGTAAACTTTTATCACTCTAAATAGCCTCCAGTAACAGCTAGCCTAATGGCCGAGCCAGCCAGGGCATGGGGTTGCCCAGAGGTCAGGTTGAATTGCAGGACATAAACGTTGGTTTCCGACCGGTAGAACAAATAAAGGAGAGAGGAGAGAGGAGGGGGCATCGGAGGTGAGCCGGGGGCATTGGTGAAGGGAGGTGGGGTGGTTGTTATTCGAAGAGCAGATGATCACTTTAATTGATTAGCAATAAAAGGAAGCCATTGATTGAACCTGCCCCCTCTCTTTTGAGAGGATCCTTGGCCTTTTGACCCCCTTACTACAGTCAGACAGTACCACTCAACCTTCTTATCAACACAGTTAGAGCTCACAGCTTTTAGCTTTTAGTTTCTTGCTTCATACGGCAGTTTGTTGATGCCAGACACAAGGAGACTGAAAGGATTCTGGCTTACTGGGCGCTACATTCTGCAATTGCTTATCAGGGGCTTTTATCAGTATCAAATATGCCCCTGTTTCTCAATGTCCTCATTAACTGGTCCCTCCGATGCCTCTGGTTCTTGTCTGGCTGCCGTGTGTTGGCAGGAGGGAGTGTTTGTTTTAGGTGAGCTCAGCTCTGGAACAGGACCTGGCCAAACGAAGTGCGAGTGACGAGGGCCAGACCACGGTCTCCAGGCCCAACCTGAGAGGAGACTCACGCCACAGAGCGGCTTGTTTCGTTTCCCAGTGTCTCCAGGGGGGGGGGGGGGGGGGGGGTGAGGTGGGTGGGTGGGGGGTTGTATTCACACTCAAAGGCACGCAATAAAAAACCCTCCCTTATAAAGTGGTACCTGGGTAGGGGTTAGGGAGAGCCCCCCCCCTCCCACCTCCCCCTCACCTCTCTGCATATAGCATGACCTGTGTGTGTGTGTGTGCTCAGTTCAGCTCCTCGCTCATAAAAAATAAAAATAAAAACCCAGGGGAGCTCTCAGGGAGATGAGAGGGTGTCGATTGTTTCGGCGGCGGCCATATTTGTGCACTTGGTTCCGAAGCCCCTTTTCATAGATGACCGTTTTTACATCGCCGAGGTCAGCTGGTTTTACTAGACTGAGGGGGCACATCCAGAGGCAAGCAGGCCACGCCCCCCACCCCCCCCCCTCCCCCTCCGCCATCTGGCTGTCATAAAATAGAGGGAGGCTGGAGGGCTGTAGATCTGCTTAATGGGATGCCAGGGTGAGATGAGAGAGGAGGGAGGGAGGGAGGGAGGGAGGGAGGGAGGGAGGGAGGGAGGGAGGGAGGGAGGGAGGGAGGGAGGGTGGGTGGGTGGGTGGGTGGGTGGGTGGGTGGGTGGGTGGGTGGGTGGGTGGGATGGGGGCGACCGGGAGGTGGACTCCAGTTGCCCCCGAGTCTCTGAGCTTCCTCCTCCGTCTGAATGACGGGTCAGAAGTTCATTGTCTTTTCTTCCTCTTTTTTCTTCCCTTTTTCTTTCCCTTCTTCCTCTAGAAATGTGCCTTGTAAGGTGTATGTGTTTTCTTTTGAAAAGGGAGGGGGGGGGGTAAAAACAAGTTTGGAGCCGGAAGGGGTGAGTTGGAGTCTGCCTAGTTATTGCCAGCGAGCCTTTCATCCCCCCAAAAAACTTTCGACAGAGAGTGCGGCGCTGTGAGTGTTGTTCTCGCCGTGCGGCGGCGAACTAGCTCCGCCATGCAGAGTTACAGACCTGAGAGCTCCACAGATGGTGTCGAATTAGGTGGCGGCGTAAACACCGATGATTCAATGCCTCAGTGTTGTTTGGGTATGTGTCACCCTCGCCAAGCTCCCTGTGCTCTGTTGAGTAAGAGGCAGATGTCTGGGTTTCAGAAGGCCAGGTCTAGTCCTCTCCATCCCAGGGAGAATATATCTTGTAAAGTGCATGTGTGTGTGTGTGTGTGAGAAAGTGTGAGTCCGTGTGTGTGTTTCATCGTTAAACGCCACACTCGCGGAATACTACACGCATGGAAAGAAAGGCCGTTCTCCAGGAGATGTTTGAGCGATGACAAGAGGAGATCATCTTGAGGTGCTTCCTGTGTTGTGCTGACCCCTGGTCTGGAGGTCCTGGCTGAAGACCATCTGTCTAGGCTGAGGGAGGCTGGAGGTGGAGGCCAGGGGACTGGAGACTCGAGGCTGTTAGCTGGATGTAGACTGGAGTCTGGCAGACTGGACTCTCGAGGCTGGATGTGGATGGAGGTTCAGAGGCTAGGCTGGGTGATGGAGGCTGGAAGCTGTGCTGCTTATTGGTTTTCCAAAGCAGTGCTGGGGTTCTGGTTTCACCATGCTTGTCTGGCCTGCTGACTCTGGTACTGATACCTCCCATAGAGACTTGGTGAGCTGGGGCCCAGCCTGCAGACAGCCCAGATAGGTTAACCCCTTCAAGTCTGTCTCCTCGCCCTAGCCACGGCTTCATCTGCGATCATTCTTCAGGATGGTTTGTTCCCCTCCGCCCCCTGCCCCTCCCCTCTCTCTTCCTCACTCTATCTCTTTTTTCTTCTTCTATGTTTATGGTGATGAGATTACCTGTATTTCCAGCTCTCTCTCTTTCTCTCTATCTCTCTCTCGTTCTCTCCGTTTGCCTTCTCACGATATCCAAGGTGTCCCCCCCTCTTCCTCCCGTCTTCGAGCGATGGAAAAGAGAAAGTGTCCGGTGCGGGGTGTTGTGTCAGGCGAGTTTGGAGCCGCCGTGACCTGTCTCTCCACCTCGTCTGTCTGGGGTTGGGTTTGGCGATCCCGGCCTACGTTCACCCGAGGAGCAAAGTGCTGACAGCATAAGAATGAGAGCGTGTTTGTCAGGCACGCCCATGTAGGTTTCTGTCACTCAACCCTGTTACATTTTGAATCGTTTCCTTTCTACGTCCCGGGTCTGGCTGCTCGGACTCCGCGGTCTGTCCTCGGCACGCCGCTCTCATCTCGCTGCGAGACGTTTGCTCTCGATTCTTTGCTCGTTTGTTTGGAATTCCAGGTGTCAACTGTCCGGAGAACACTGTTGTTGTGTTCTCTCACCTCAGTCGCTGTGTTTTTCAAAAAGAGCTTCCAGATCAGACTAGTTTACTTTCTTCAATGAGACGTCCTGTACCAGATAGACCACGCCCGTTCCCAACAGCCTCCAGCATTGTCGTGTTTGTGGAGCGAAGAGGGTTTGCGAATCCAGTCACTATTAATTAGCGGGGTAGAGCTCTGTAAAATGGCCTGAACAATAACACACATTCCTGATTTCTTAAGAGACGCACAGATTGTAGTGTTGGCGTACCCGAGAGCGGTGGCCATCGTTTGAGGTCGCCCTTATTAGGTTTATTGGGTTGTCCCTGGCGATTATCATAAGAATGGCATCAAAAACAGTTTCATGGCCAAGACCGCAGATTGCACTTGACAAGCCCCTTCCCTGCTGTGTAGAGAACAGCATCAATGACTCCCCCCCCCCACCACCACCACCACCACCCCCCGCCCCCCCCCCCTCCCCCCCCCAGATGCTGCAGTGGAAGAATCTGGCCCTAGAAGCTCTGAAAGCCTCTTCGCGTATCTGGGTTTGCCCCTCGCTTCACCCGTCGCGGCGAGCCCCACAGGAAAAAGAAAGAAAGAAAGGAAGAAAGAAAAACGAAGAAGAAAGACAGAGATGATCCTTCCAGTCAGAGGGTGGAAAGAACCGCCCCCGGCCCCTTGCTCTCCGTCTCCACTGCCTTCACTGCAGTGATTAAGAGGAGAAAAATGTGTTGGTGTGTGTGCGTGTGCGTGTCTCTTTAAGAGCGCTCGGCCTGTCTGCAGTATGCATCAGTCCCGGTGAGCGCCCACAGACACGAGCAGACTGGGAGAAAGAGGGAAGGGAGGAGAGGAGAGGAAAAGGGAAGCGGAGAGGGGAGGAGCATGGGGCCGAGAGGAGGGAGTGCGGGAAGCAGCCGAGAACAGCCACAGTCTGGGCCCCCAGCCTCCTGGCTAGACTGCTGAAAGTTATTATTGAGTTCCTGCGCCGGGCCTCCCCTCCCTGTGGCAGACTACCAGAAAAAAGAGGGCGAGAGAGAGGGAGAGAGAGGGAGAGAGAGGGAGAGAGAGAGGGAGAGAAGGAGAGAGAGAGGGCTAGAGAGCCAGCGAGTGAGAGAGCTGGAAGCGTACCATGCCCCAGTGCTATGACCTTACATGCATCAAGTAAAAGTATAATTTTGCTTGATTCCATGTTTTGCCTACGCACACACACACACCACACACACACACACACACCACACACACACACCCACACACACACACCCCACATGTATCTTCCAGCTGTCTCAGAGAGCAGCTGAAGAACCCGGGGCTGCGTAGTATGGTCTTGAGTTACACTTCAGCAGATGCCCACCGTGTTCTCAGGAACAGTCCTAACTAGTCAAGACAAGAGGAACACAGAAGTTGCCTGCTCACCAATCAGCACACGGCTCGCTAAATCCTCTGCCGGCGTGCTAAGTGATGAGCATGATTCATAGACGGGTGGGAGGGAGAGAGGAGGAGGAGGAGGTAGAAGGCTTACAGAAGAGAAATGCTACCATATTTCTACTCCGCCTTCCCCCCAACACAGTGCATTATAGTCTTAGGGATTTGAAAAGGTGGCATTCAACGGAATTGGACTAGAACACACCGTTTGTTCATTTATCATCCTCGAACTGAACGATGTGGGCGTGAGATGAAACCAACCAGCAAATTCCCATTTCTTTTATTCTAATAATCCTGTCATAAAAAAGGGGATACATTTCCCAGTGGCGGTACAAACCGTCTCCACTCCTAGTATAGCCGTGGCGACTCCGAGCCCTCTGTAGCCCTCCTGTACAGCAGGCCCCACGCTGGAGAGGGGGGTGTGCTTGTGCCGTGAGGACGCTTGGTGTCCATCTGTGGGCAGCGCTGAGCGCTCCGCCGGGTGGGGTCAAGGGGATTTGCTGCTAGAGAGAGGCCAGGGGAGGCTATGGGGATTACATGATCACACCAGGCTCTGTCCTCAGGCCTGTCTGTCTGCTACTCTGTCTGCCTGCCTGCCTGCCTGCCTGCCTGCCTGCCTGCCTGCCTGCCTGCCTGCCTGCCTGTCAGACTGCCTGCCTTCATCCGCTACTGCATTAGGGTCAACAAAGTGCCAGAGAGGGAGAGAGAGACAGCCAGAGATGGGATGCGTTTATATAACCCATTGACGTGTTTGTGTGTTCTGCCGTGCTCTAGGCTACCCTAAGCTAGGCGCTCTGTCTCTAACAGTCCACGTTCCCCAGGGTCAGCATTATCTGTCATGTCAGTCCAGCCCACAACCAGCCCCGTTCCACTAGCCCTGCGCTCTCCGTCATTCTGCTCTCCTCTTTTCTACTCTGATCAATGGGATGCGGTTCACCTCCTTTAGACAAACAGCCATCCATCTCTCTCGTGTGCACCTGTGGCTCAGTGGGAGATAAGACCTCACTCCCCTCAGGGTACTACACACCAGGCCAGGGCGCCAGATGTGCATGGAGTTATTTCAACATGTGTCTGCATTCATGCTCCATGCGGTCATCCAGTTAGCCCCTGCACGAGATCGGTCTCTGTCTGAGGACGTGGGGAGGAAAGGAGAACCTTGGCCCCTAAGATGTTCAGTAAAGTTCTGGTCGTTGAGTCAACGCAGAGTCACGCTCCACTGTTATGGCGTTGCTATGGTGAGGAACTCCGAAGAATTCCGAAGAACCCCTATAAAACCATCCAGAAAGGAAAAGAAACGGCTTCCAGCTCGTCTCAGGGTCACGGAGCAGAGGGAGAGCTGCTATGGCTTCAGCCGGCGCTGCCTAGCTCCGTGTTCCCTTCCTCCACCCTCCCTCCCTCCTTCCCTCCTCCCTCCATTTTAAAGCTGCCCCCCCCCCCCCCCCCCATTTTTGGAGGCTGGGGAGACCAGGCCCTCTCACCCAAATCTCCCACGTAAGCAGATATGTTTTTCTGTGAATAGAGAAAGAGGAGGAGGAGGAGGAGAAGGGAAGCCAAAATGTTGGAGGCTGGAATGTAGGATCTGAAGAGCGGATGTTGTGGGTGTTTTTATCTCGTGTTTCCCTCACGGGGGATGTCGTGAACAAGTGCAAACAAGTGAAATGCCGTTTGATCTCCAGTCGAATATTACGTGCAGAAAGACGCCGACTGGAAAGGCGAAAGAGAGAGAGAGAATATATTCCTGCAGGTCCATCATGGAGGAGTGAAATAAGTGAATGTACCGGATGCAGTTTGGAATATTTCTCGGCAGTTTCTTTGTAACTGAGAGCAGAAACCCACTCTTTTTCTCCCCAGTGATTTAATTCTATTCAGGCACATGCTAGGGCTTCTTAGTGCTTTTAGCAAAGGTTAGCTGTTTCCTAATGCTTCCTCTCATTCTGAATGAAGCCATTAGCACTTCTACCCACAACCACATTGTCTCACCCCAAACGGAACTCAAGGTCCTGTGGTTTTACATGAGAAGAGTAATACTCTGGGGTGTACTCTCACACATATGCACACCAAATCAAACACACAGACACAGACAGGCCCACCAGCACCAACATCCTCTGGTGTCAAAACCAAGGGATTCATCAGGGCTAAAGGGAGTTAGCCTTGTTAGCATCAGCGCTGATAAAGGTAGTTGTGTATTTGGTGCGTATTAGCCTGCCAGGCCTGGTCTGCCTGGGCAGTCTGCTTTGGAGCAGAGACAGAGGAGTCAGAACGACCATCTATAAAAACACAGTGGATTTATCACCTCGCTGCAGCTAGTGACCTCCCCTGCCAGTTCCCAGGACAGACACTGTGTCAGTGACGTGAAATCACAGGGGACACCGGGCACTGACCCTAACTTCACCTCAGCTTTATGGCCCCCCCCCCCCCACCCTCATCTCGTTCCCTCCCTCCCTCCCCCCCTCCCTCCCCCCCCTGCCCCCTCACACACCTCGTAACCTCTCCCTGGTATTCATCCCTTTTTCATCTGCCCAAATAAACCTGCCACCTGCCCCCACCCCACTGAACCCCATCCCCTCACCCCATCCTCACCCCCCCCCCCCCCCCCCCCCCCATCCTCGCCATGCCCGTCTGTTTGCAGGCATGTGGTCATGTGTCTCAGCTTACCAGGCCCAGCCAGCGCAGCGGTCAGCTGACCAGGTGGGCCCGCGGCTACCCTCTCCCCCTGCCCACGCTCGGCTCGCCCGCTGTGTGCCTGGGTCTCTGTTGACGAAGAACGATTCCTTTTATCCAATCGTTGTTCTTAGTAAACTTGTAAGACAGGATCTGCTTGGCTGACAGCCACGTCAATCACCCAGTCTCCAGGGGCCAGGGGTAGATGCAGTGTATGTGTGATACCACAGTGTGTGTGTGTGTGATTTAATGGTGTTTACATGTGTGCGTGTGTGATATCATGGTCTGTGTGTATGTGATAGGATGGTGTGTGTGCTTGGAGGCGATACTGTTTGGGTTGCTGAGAGGTTATCCAGTGACATTTAAATCGTCTTTCAGCCTTCTTTGCTGGGGCATTAGCACTAATCTGTGGGATTTCAACGGAAGCGGTCCCGGACTTACTGTCTCATGGAGCAGTGGGCTAACAGCTACAGCAGGCCAACAGCCATTGGCTAATCTGAAGTGGACTTGCCGGCGGCCGACATTATGCAGACGAGCAGACAGATGAAAACGAGGGGTCCTGACATGCTGGATGTGTCCTCCCTGCCTCTCTCTCTCTCTCTGCTTCTCTATCTCCCTCACTCTGTCCCTCTGCCTTTCTGCTGACTCTCTCCCTGCCTCTCCCTCTCTCTCTCTCTCTGCTTCTCTATCTCCCTCACTCTGTCCCTCTGCCTTTCTGCTGTCTCTCTCCCTGCCTCTCCCTCTCTCTCTCTCTCTCTCTCTCTCTCTCTCTCTCTCTCTCTCTGCTTCTCTATCTCCCTCACTCTGTCCCTCTGCCTTTCTGCTGTCTCTCCCCCCCCCCCCCTCCCTTTCTGTCTCTCACCTTCACACCCTTCGGCCTCCTGGTTAGCTCTGCAGCTGCTCCCTCACTGCAACTGTGCTAAATGTGAATAGGAGCAGAAAAAGACATGGTGTGGTTAGCGTGTATGTATGAGTATGCATGTGCGTGTGTGTGGGCATGTGTATGTCTATGCCCTCTTTGCGTGTCGGTACTGTGTGGCCTAATTGGCTATGTGGAACGCTGTACATCCACACAGATGACCACACAGCCGAGCTTGGCCATCCGTACAACTGGCCAATTCCACCAGAGCCGCTTAGGCGCTTCCCTAAAAGCACCCTGAGAATGTGGCGGTACGGCTGCCTAAATATACCCGCCTCCCAGACGCACACACGCAGTCTCATGTCCGGAGATAGGTGCAGGCACGCTCGCGGTAATAACGTGTAATCTGGAGCTGGTATTTCTGGGTTTGCGGTTCTTAGCGGAGGGGGTCACACTTCCACGCAGCCTGCCCTCCACATCCCCTCAGTGAGATCATGGTCTGTTTACATCCCTTCCCGCCCGATACTCCGGCCCTCCTTATGGTTCAGGCAGAAAAAAACCTAATAGGAAACAAGGCCATGTGATGTTTTAGTGGCTCTATCGGCCCCTCAATTGAATTTGCTCCCTCCTCTCGGTGTTAACAGTCTGTTGCTCTGTCTCGCCTCGCCTGGGAGAGAGATACGAGGACTGTCGGATCGACACAGGTGACAACGCGAACGACCGTGTCTGTGCATCGGCCTTCATTGGCTCTTGTAACCCCCGCACAACTCGCGCTGTCGACGAACCTCTGCGCTGTGGATGCACAGCCGCCGATAGAGGACGACATCCGATTGGATTGATCGCGAGGGAAATCCGCTAGGTGAGAGTCAGACGCGGAGGCAGCTGTGCGTTGCCACCGTTGTATCGGCCACATCTATGCAGACGTGGTTCCGTTTCCTAGTTGTGGCGGGGGAGGCGTGTGGAGGGAGAGCTGTGGGACATGCTACAGTATTCATAGCCCATCCCCTGATCTCTGGCTAAAGGTGACATGTCGGGGGAAAGGCTCTGAGTCTCCCTGCTTCATGAGAACAGACCTGCTCAGCCCAGACCTTCATCTCAATCCCAAAGACAATTAGGACAATCCAATCAGCCTTGCTTTGCGTTAAGACTGTTCGCGTGGCAGGCCAGACCAGACCAGCCCAGACCACTGTTACTATGGCTCTGAGGTTTAACTCCAGCGGCTCATCGTCTCAGTGTATTCTCCCAACGGTCTTCCAGTGGCGGCCATTTTGAAGGGAGGCCATTTTAATGACGCTTGAAAGGGATGGTTCGGGTTGAGGTCAGCTCAGCCAACCATGGGTGACATGTTATAGGTTTTAGATAAACAAACAAGGGATCATTGAGGGAAACTTGCTAGGCCACAGCCTGCTATACCCCCCTCCCCCTTTGCCACCCCATCCCACTTCCCACTGATGCTGGTAGCCTTGGACTGAGCATGGCCAGTTGGTATGTGCGTGTGTGCGTGTGCGTGTGTGTGTGCCCTTGAGTGAGACAGTGTTCTGCACAGCATACTCCGAGCTGGGGAATACACCCTGAGCTTCCTCACAGGGGAAGGAGTCTGAAACGTGAAACTGTTGTGTCTCGTTGCCGGGCACTTTTGGGAACGCCATGCCGTATAGTGTGCAGTGGTATTGTGTGACGGTTGCCTGGGGAAACTCGGCCAGGGACGACTATTTTGGTCTCGCTGGCAGCCGGGGGCCAGCTTGGTGGGGTGGAAGGCTCTTGTGCCAGCGTGTAGAGGACTGGGAGGGAGAGTTTAAATTTTTTAAATTTTTAATTTTTTTGTCATTTAGCAGACGCTCTTATCCAGAGCGACTTACAGTAAGTACAGGGACATTCCCCCCGAGGCAAGTAGGGTGAAGTGCCTTGCCCAAGGACACAACGTCAGTTGGCATGACCGGGAATCGAACTGGCAACCTTCGGATTACTAGCCTGATTCCCTCACCGCTCAGCCAACTGACTGACACCTTAGAGTTCAGCACACTCAAAGCTGGCCGACGCAAAGAAGTAAACATGCTCTTCCCCCCCCACTCCATTGTGCTAGGCCTCCATTAACCATAACATGACCAGAATATTATCCCCGGCATGACAGTAGTATGACCGTAATATGAGCGGTTGTGTCAGGGTGAGGGGTGTCTGTTCTGGTCGTGGTTGCACACGGCCCCTTCTCCCTGAGTGACCGTGTAATAACAGGAGTGTCCTTCCAGGAGAAAGCATGTCAGCTTCAGCCTCCGTGTAGCCCCGCCCTGTTTAGCCCCCGGCTCCACTTTGAAACCTTCCCTCATTACGGGGCTCCTTAGAGAGCCATCACACAATAGCGGCGAGTTGAAAAGGGCAACGCATGAATGGGCTAAGTCTCTTTTAAGAGGAGCCTGTACTTGGCCTTCACGCAGACATTCCTCCAGCTCTGAGCTTCCTCCTCTGTGGTCCCCGCTGCCCTGATCACTCCCCTTCACCCTCCCCCCCACCCCTTCCAGACCCGCCCCCTTGCCCCCCCACCCCTTCCAGACCCGCCCCCTTCTCACTCCGAAACTCCGTTCCCACAGGGGCCCCAGCCAAAGCAAACTCCAAAGAGGAAGTCTCCTTCCCTCTCCCTGATTTTCAACCCTCACTCTTTCCCTCCCTCCCTCTCCTTCCTCCCTTCTCTTTCTCTCCTCCGGTAAACTGAAACAGCCTGAAGCAGGTTGGAGACAGTGAGGGCTCTATCCTGTGCCCTGCAAGCACGAGACCGGCAGTGTACAGTGTGGGTGTCAGTGTTTTGGGTGTGCGTGTATCCGTGCGTGCTCATGTAAGTGTGTGTGTGTTTGTGTGTGTGTGTGTTTGGCTGTGTGTGAGAAGGAGCGTGTTATGTCTGGTGTGGTGGGGAGGGAAGTGTGTGTGGCTCCGGTGGGGCTACTCTCCGCTGAGCTCCCTGTCAGATTTAGCTAGCAGCTCCCTTGTGGTGTCTGGGAGGCCCCGCTCTCCCACTCTGTTTTGTCTTCGGGCCTCAGTCTTCCTGTAGCTCCAAACCTCAGGGTAGGAATAGCACACACACACAGTCAAACACATTCACACACACAAAGTCAAACACATACATACACGCACGCACGCACGCACGCACACTCACAGACATCCTTTGTTGGGAAAACAACAACCATATCAGTAATTACAGACTCGGATTTCACCGTTTGGCAGTTTGTCGAAAAACCACTGGTAAAACAGGTGAGATTAACGAGGATGTGCGTGTATGTGCGTGTCAGAGAGTGTGTGTGTGTGTGTTGCGTGACAGAGTGTGTGTGAGTGGCTGATGTGTCAGCTGGAGGTCTAGGCTAGTGTCTCTTAAGAGTAAACCTCGCTAGACAGCCTTGCTGTGGGTCTGTGTGAGTGTACATCTGCAGTGTGTGAATAAGACCGTGTGCGCGTGGGGACTTGAGCAGTGATGTGTGTGAGTCAGAGAGACATAAGAGGAGTGTCCAGACGACCACAGTCATGCCAGATGCACTTAGGCCTTGTGATAACACAACTGCTGTCTGATTATAGCTTTATGAGCCAAGCTCCGGCAGAGCCAGCCAAATGAGAGGGTAGGGTTATATGATGCGACCCAAGCAGAAGTTTCTAGAACGGAGGTTCTCTGTTATGTTGTGTCAGACCTGACTCACACCTCCACCCCTGGTGCCAGAACCGCAGGCAGACAGACAGGTAGACACACATACACACACACAGACACACACACACACTCAGAGTCATACACGCACAGACAGCTTGCAGCTTATCTCTCAGTGAGAACTGTCAAACATGATTCATTAACAGCCAAGCTGCCAGTCATCACCCAACAATCTGTCTTCCACACCTCCAGGTGAACCTCTTCAAACTATGCTGCTGAGCAAAGCCCACTTTTCCATTCAGTGTTTCCCAGTGGCTGTACACGCAGTGTAGTGCAGGTGCAGCGTACAGTGAGTAACCCTTTCCATGGGGGTGAGGGGAGATAGGGAGGGGAGTTGTGGAGTGTTTGGGATTCCTGAAGGGAGACTGTCATAGAAGTCAGGTCTGAGCAGGTCTCTCCCAGCGCCTAGGTAAACACAGCCCCGTCCTGACAGGCTGAGACTTGAGGCTAGGAGGCTCAGTTACTGTCTCACCACAGGGGCCTCTCTCTCTCTCTCTCTCTCTCTCTCTCTCTCTCTCTCTCACACACACACACACATACACACTTCCTGGATATGACTTGGGCCACTGAGTGTGTGTGTGTAAGAGGGGGGGGGGGGGGGTTAAACAGAGACATGTAGTCTCTCCTGACTCCACCACCATCAGCAGAGCGGAGAGGGAAACATTTTGTGAGTTAATGCCCTGTATTGAGGTTAGCTTCACCCCAAAACGTCTGTCCGAGTTTAGAGCTCTCAGCTTCCCTCTTTCTGTCTCTCTCTCTCTTTCTCTCTCTCTCTCTGTGTACCTGATGGCGCCTCCTAAAGCTGGCAGGTCCGTGTGTAGCCTTGCTGGCTGCCATCCAGACCAGCTAGCGTCCAGACACACACTCACACACACACGCGCACACACGCAGACACACACGCACACACAGAGACAGACAGACAGACAGAGCTTTCCCACAGACACTTGAACTCTGTCTGGCTCTCTCAATTTGTTCGTATCCAAGCCTTGTTTCCTGGCACAGCCTGGGGGTGAATGACGGGCACCGTGTGGTCACCACCCAGTGGTCTCTGCTCTGTTTAGAGATAATGGCAGAGGGATGATGTAAAGTACACCATGTAGGGGGTTAAACAGACATTTCTTCGATCGAAATACATACTGTGTGATATAGACCATTTGACTCATATTGTTGATTTGTACTATTCCTGTAAATGTTTCGTGGTAGAACGTCATATTTACTTTCAATCTCTTCTCTTCACAGTCCCACAGCCCGGCTCCAGCTAAGAAGTCCAAACTGGACAAGCTGCTTTCTCCCTTAGCCGACAAGGAGAGACAGCACGACTGGTTACAATCTCTGACGAAGTCTGCCAGCAAGGTTTGTATCTTGTGTTCTTTCTGCGAGTGTGTGAAACCTGATTTGTGGAACTTCAAGGTCACGGGGGTCCTTGACAGGAGGGTCTTTGTCCTCCGCCAAGTTCTGTGACCTTGTACACCCCCGTCATGTCAGGTCACCTCCGCTTCGCGGGGAGAAACGTTGTAGTTAGTGAAGGAATTACATTGATTTGGAATTGGACTGTTTTCTAAGCTGCTCTTCAGTCTCGCTGAATGACCTGTTCTTCGTTTTTCAGGATGTGAAACAAGCCCAGCTGAAACAGAGAGCCTCTGCCTTCCGGCCCTGGTCCCCCTCCTCCGAGAGGGACAAAACCACCAATCACAGTGAGGCTAAGCGGTAAGGGGCTGTCTCGCGAACGATTTTGGAATTGAACCATTTTTGAATTCATTTTGATCCCCCAAAACCTAACCTTACTTCACCTATCCCATGGCAGTTTGTTGCGACATAAGTGAACCTCCCTTTTCGAAAAAGCTCCTGTTTTAAGAGGAGAACTGAAAGTCTCATTTGTTGGCCTCCATAGATCCAGCCAGCAGATCAGCCAGGAGAGCTGTGTGGTTCCCAGCACAGCGCTAGCTCCTCTGGCCAGCCCCCTCCTCAGAGAGGGCCAGACCATGGGGATCCAGACCAGAGACAGGGAGAAGGACACCCCTGCCAGCTCCAGAGCACCACAGCCCCCCCCGGTCCCCAAACCCGTTCTCCCTCCACCAGCCAACGCGGTGGAAGAGGACATGGAGATGGACGATGATGGGGAGATCGACGTGGACGACTGTGAGGATTGTGAGTAGGACACACACTAGACTCAGGGAGGGAGTCAGTTGGCTGAGCGGTGAGGGAGTCGGGCTAGTAATCTGAAGGTTGCCAGTTCGATTCCCGGTCATGCCAACTGACGTTGTGTCCTTGGGCAAGGCACTTCACCCTACTTGCCTCGGGGGAATGTCCCTGTACTTACTGTAAGTCGCTCTGGATAAGAGCGTCTGCTAAATGACTAAATGTAAATGTAAATGTAGACTGCTTCCTTTAATAACACTGAAAAGCCACGTCACAAACGTGACCCCAGACCCTAACCTTCCATCCAATGGAGCAAGCAGAAACACGGCAGTCTAAGCCTGACATGAGGTCTGTCTGTATTGCAGCCTCTAGCAGAGATAGCAGGATCACTCTAAAAGAAGGGCTTAACACATAACTGAATGGGTTGACGAGCCGAAGAGATAGGTGTAGTCCTGTGTTAGGCTGCCATCTGGTGGCTGGTTTTAGTATCACAGGAGAAAGAGAGTTATCGTACTTTACCTTGACTTCAATCAATCAATCTATATTGACTCCTATATCATTACCTATGTTATTCCTCTCTCTGTCTGTCTCACAGGCCCAGTATCCATCCCCTCCTTGACCTCATCTCTCCCAGCCTGCAACAGTTTGAGCCAGACCCCAGCTCTGCCGCTGCCCCAGGAGCCCCTGGGCAGCATGAGGCCCTCGGAGGGCCCCGGCCCGGCCTGGCTACCTGAGGCCCCGGAGCTGGAGGCCCTGAGACAGAGCCTGTATGGGGGCCTGGACTCCCAGGAGGCCAGGGAGAAGTTCCTGCAGGAGGTGATGAAGATGAAGCTGAAGCAGGAGGAGAAGCTGGCTGCAGCCCTGCAGGCCAAGCGCAGCCTCCAGCAGGTACGCACACGCTAGAACAGGAGCACATCGTGGACCGGCACGCAAGCTTTCATAGGTAGAAAGAACCAAAAAAGGTTTATGTTATAGCTCAACATCCCAGCAAGCATCAAGAAGAGCTAGGATTGAGTAGTCATGGACTGATCCGTTGCTGTTATTTCGATGTGAAAGTGATTAGTCCCCGAAACACCGTAGTGCCACTATGACACGAGTGTTTGACAGTCACGGTCGTGGTGGAATTTTATCATTGAAAGTCGGAGGTCAGAAGAATTTGTCTGTCTGTTTATTCTTGCAGTTCTTAAACAGTACCAAAGTGATGTCTGGAATAGAAGGGCTCTCTGAGCATGATATTGTCTGAGTACTCTTTTAACCAGTTAGTTCCTGACAGTTACATGATCAGTTCAAAAGCTCATGTCTATCAAAAGAGGAACTCAATACTATAATGTTCAACACTAAAGGCAGAGCTTAAGACAAGAAAGAGGAACTTGTGTCCCCAGAATCCTTGGGATGTGGGCAAAACCACCAGGGTCAAATAATTACATTTATTAGCCGTTTGGTCAGTAAGCGGAAACTTAAGCAATACGCTCTTAGGCCAAAAGGTTATTCTAGTGTTTTCACTGTTGTGACAACTTATATATCAGATGTGGTATACAGCAAGTTAGCAATTTAAGTTTGCCTATGGCTAGCTAGCAAGCACTTAGGCAAACTTTCAAAGCTGGAAAGGTTGTCATTACCACAACTCCCTTTTTGCCTTCATCCTGCTGACTCTGCTTTGTCCCTGTCCCTGACTCTGCTTTGTCCCTGTCCCTGACCCCTCCAGGAGCTGGAGTTTGTGCGAGTGGCCAAGAAGGGCCGCCTGCGCGAGGCGGTGGAGGCCAAGCGTGGCCTGAGGAAGGAGATCGAGCGCCTGCGGACCGAGTGGGAGAGGAAGACCCAGGAGGCGGAGGAGTCTCGCACGCGGCTGAAGCGAGAGCTAGAGAAGGAGAGGCAACAGCGCGTCTGCGACCGTGGCTGCGAGGCCGAGCGCCTGCGGGTCAAGTACTCCTCTCAGGTGAGCAGAATTACGGGGAAAAAACGCTAGCGAAAGGGTCGTCTTCCCCCGCCTGTTCCTCTGCGCGTGCGTGTGCACGTGCGGGCCCCCTCTGACCGTGGCCGTGTGTTCCCGGTGCTCTGCAGATCGAGGAGCTGCAGGTGCTGCTGCAGCGGGCCGAGGTGGACCGCGAGCAGCTAAGGGAGGAGCTGCAGCAGGAGCGCGAGGCCCGGCAGAGCCTGGAGAGGATGGTGAAGGAGCTGCAGGGCCAGCTGGAGCTGCAGAAGGCCGACGACAGCCAGGACAGCAAGGACTCCCACACAGACACGCTCAGACTTACGCAACCACAGCACACCAACGGAGTTTCTTAATGCTGTGGGCCACGGTGAACCGTTTTTTGCCGGGCTCTCCAGAGACAAACGGTACTGTAGTGGCTGCAGAACACACAGCATTGATTGCAGCTCCTGTTAAGGGGAAATTCATCCAGCAAAAAATACCCAATGATTTCAAGAGGATGGTCTCCTGTTTTTTAATAGTAAAGTTGGAAGATCTTGTTATGATGAAAATGGACATTATTATGATAATATATGAACTTCAACTGGAACTGGAAAGTGGTCTGGTTGAGCATGAGAGCTAGCTGCAATCCCATGAGAAAGACATCTTCCTGAAAGACAACAGACACACTCCTCTCCCGACTCCCCTGATGCGGGATAAGGACTTTATTTTGGTATATAAGCTATTTAAAGATGTGCAACTATAGCTCCATAACATTACTTGAATATTTAGGGAACAGAAGTACAGAACAGTAGGGGGCGACACCTCCACAGAATCTTGGTACACAATTCAACGGTAACATATTATTTACATTCACAGACAACTGGAAAGCACACCACCAAGGTTTTCCACTTTGTCACTGACTCAATCAGTTTGCTTCTTGAACATGTTGTGGAGATTGAAAAGGAAATGTTGCATGATTAGCAGGGTTCCAGGCACTCACATCAGCACATCCATGTAAACCCTATAGGCATACAGCTTGCTCTCAACCCTCCAGATCTGTTTCATCTGACGGAAGCCTAAAGTATCTGGGGACACAATCTTTATATTCTCATCTTGAATATTGTATGGAAGTGTAACTTTTTACTCTGATGCACCCACAGCCTCCTTTTGTTTTAAAATCAGACGTGTATGAAACCAAACCATGTGATAAATATTGTGTTGCCGGTGAATCTGATGTTGTGTCTAGAACAACTATGATAATGGCTGTCTTTTTGTTGAATTGCGGTATTTCAGATTTTCTATTGAATACATTTACATTTAGTCATTTAGCAGACGCTCTTATCCAGAGCGACTTACAGTAAGTACAGGGACATTCCCCCGAGGCAAGTAGGGTGAAGTGCCTTGCCCAAGGACACAACGTCAGTTGGCATGACCGGGAATCGAACTGGCAACCTTCGGATTACTAGCCCGATTCCCTCACCGCTACTGTAAAATAATTTATATTCCAAAATAATTTGCTGCCTGTAAACCCGTAAGCATTTTTTGTTTCTGATTTGTAGGGCTCTTAAATCAACATATGCTTTATATGAACAACATTTCTACATATATACAAAATATGAATATATATTTTTTTACTTAAGAAAAGGAATTGCACTTTTAAAATAAAGACAAATTGCATTGTGCATTTTACTCCCAATTGCTTTGTTAAAATTACAACAGAACATGAACAACATTTAACAACTATTTTGTTAGTTCTGTTTTGTCAGTTCTATTTTGTAAATACAATTGTGATATTGTAAATAATAAGAAATTTTGCTTGCTTTACACTTTAATTCTATTATGAGTAATAGTTTTTATCTTACTTGAAACCAAAAGAAAATGTATATTTGTGATTATGATATAATTGATGGATTATTGCACCCTTGAACATCGCTTGAAATCAATGGGCTGAATGGAAGTAATGAATGATTGGTAAAACATAGAGGAAAAGACAAGTTATCGGTCATTATTTTAAACAATAGGTGATCATTTTGAGAAAGACACCATTACTATTATAGTCACAATTTCCATATATGTTTCTTCCTTCTGATGGGAGCTACAAAAGATGTTCATTGTTTTATGGATTGCGGATGTATCTACTTAAACCCAGACCAAAATGATCAAATGAAATAATTATATATTTGAGTACCTACCCCTCTACTGGCTTTCCAGACTCAAGTAGGATAGATAGGACATCTCTCCTGGTCTTCAACCTTTGGTGCTCACAGATATTTTAGAAAAACATACTTACATGTCTTATTATTATTTCCCCACTGAACATATGTTGCATACAATGTAATGGGAATATGCATTGCGTTCGTTAATACTGTTAATAGTAGTTTTGGAAGTGGGGTTTTATTTTGCAGTTTGTTTCGATGTTTTCTTTTTCCTTGGAAAACCTCTATGATATCCATTAAAATCAAATCAACCATTTGTATGAGGGTGTTTGGCAATTTTTTTGCTTTTGTACTTGTATGTTTTTATGAGTCTGTACTCAAGAGGGCGACATTTTGCTATCCTTCTACAGATCAGATCACAGATCATGTGGTGCTGAAAGTTCCCAACAATACACGTGAAGACTAATCAGCAATGTCCTTTTGCAAGATCATGACTCTTGAAAATGTATTATCAATTTTCAATCCGTTATGGCACACCAAGACTGGGTAAGTATCTTCCAAAAAGAGGGCGCTTTGTTTTCTTTTAGTTCTCCATCCGCTCTGCTCTCTTGCACAACTGCAAGTGCAAGTTTGACAACAAATTAATCGCAAGGGTTGCAAAAGTCAAGGCGTGCAGATTTGTCTTCCTGATGCGAGAGTGAAGTTTCAGTGACCGATTTGCAAGGTTGTAAGCACCCAGGTGTGGTTGTTATAACCTACTGGAAAATGAACTGAAGTTAAAAAAAATAGAAATATATACATATATAATAGGCCTAGCCTTTTCTGGGACTTCTCATTCAGAACATTTACATTACATTTACATTTATTCATTTAGCAGACGCTTTTATCCAAAGCGACTTCCAAGAGAGAGCTTTACAAAGTGCATAGGTCACTGATCATAACAACAAGATAGCCAAAAAACATTGCGAGTAGCCAAAACATGAAGCACACATTGTGAACAACCAAAGTAAGTGCCAAAGGGAAGAACCATAAGAGCATGTAGTTAAACAAGTTACAATTAAACAACATGAACAGCTATAAGTGCAAGTGTACCTGTGGAAAAAAGCAAGCAACAGTAATAAAACAATATATCACAGCGAGAACAAAAATTTAAATCAGTTACCACTAACCACAAGAGCAACAAGTCTCTAAGCAAGAGTCATTGTGATCCTTGAGGAAACTAACATCGGGTCAAGCGAACCGTTCCTAAGTACCGTTGTACTCCCGGAACAAGTGCGTCTTGAGCCTTTTCTTGAAGGTGGAGAGACAGTCAGTGTCTCTGATGGAGGTGGGGAGTTGATTCCACCACTGGGGGGCCAGACAGGAGAAAAGCTTGTGTTGGGACCGGGCGGTCTTGAGCGGTGGGACATGGTAGCCTATGTAAAAATTTCAGTTCAGATTTTTGTTCTACAAGGCGTTGACAACGAACATTTTGAGTAAGGAACTGAAGGGTTTAATTTAAGAGGCCACTGCAAGTTGAACCCTTCTGTTCCTCACTCAATGTTATTGGAAAGAAAAGAAAAAGGTGGTCTAATTTATTTCAGAGCTGTATATCTGGACAAAATGGTCATGTACAGAAGGCTGACATTGTGTCCAGATATAGTATCAAATGAGTGACAATGTCCAGAAGGCTGACATTTTGTCCAGATATAGTATCAAATGAGTGACAATGTCCAGAAGGCTGACATTTTGTCCAGATATTGTATCAAATGAATGTCAGCCTGGCCATTCTTTTGATATTACAGCTCTGGAAAAATGTTTTGAACACTGCACCTTTTAATTTACTTTCCAAAAACGTTGAGAAGGAACATTTTGATTGAGGAACAGAAGGGTTATATTTAAGAGGCCACGTCATGATCAGAAACACCTGTGGGCAGTAGAACAACATATATACATATATATCCTTCCTCTCTCATTTACAGGTGTCCCTATGAGAGAGGAAGGAGTGCTGACCTGAGTAAGCAACAGTTGTAAATACAGCTGTATTTGATTCAATAAACAACAAGGTAGTTGATCTCAGTCTTTAAATCAAGTTATTACACTGCCCCATCTCTCTGTCTATTCCCCGACCCGCTCTCTTTCCTTCCAGAGCTTATTAGTAGCGGGAAAATCCCTCTGTAAACGCAAGGGTTGCAGCCTCCACTCAGGATTACAGCTTGAAGAAGATTTAGGACTGACGCGTGTTCCAGACTCCTCCTGTCTTCTCTCACTGAATTACAAACACTGAGGACCAATGGCCGCTAAATTAGGATCTGTACATGGAACTGGAATGGCGGCCTAACGGATTGAGAGTCAAGGAAGCAACAAGTACATCTGTTTCCATTGTCATTTCTTGGTTTATGCCTGTGGACATGAACAAATTGAGAAAGTGGATTCAAAGTCTCTGGCGAGGCTGCTGCGGGACATAGTAGTCTTCTGAAGACCGACTGGATCTACTCTTTCTCCCTGCGTTATGTGGAGAACGGTCCTTTGGAGCGCTGACTGTGATTTGGAGCCAGGTAGTACTTAATGAGGCCGAGGAAGGGAGGCGCTGGACAACGGGGCAGGCAGTGACATGAGCAGCTCCCAGCAGGGGTGGACCTAAACGAGCCGAGTAGGGATGAACACCCCTCCAAGCATGGCACCTCTGTCTTCAGGGCTGAGCGTCACCGCCCCTAGGGGACCCCTGTCCCCCACCACCAAGAGCTCCTTCCCCTCCCTCAACTCCCTGACCCCAGGGATGTTTTCCCCCTCTCTGTCCGGGGGCACCCCCAGCTCAGGGAGGAGAGCTTCCAGCCCCTTCAGGACCCCCAGCCCGTCCATCATGACCTCCCCCAAGCTGTGGCAGAAGACCTCCATCTCCAGGCTGGCAGAGGAGTTCTTCTGGATTGGGGGGAGTATAGTAGCGCAGCCCAAATGGAGACTGGGTCAGATCGGTAAGAAGTTATTGTGAAATTGTTATTGAGCTGCACTGTCAAATTCTTCATGTTCATCTTAGTTTGGTGAAATGAATTAAATAGACAGTAGAACTGAAGTACCTTTTTGTTTACATGTAAACATGACCTACCAAGCATATGTAATGTGCTCATTACACAGGCTGTGTAATGTGCTCATGTGATTATGACCTATGATGCAGATCTTATTTATAGACCTACCCTACTGGTAAACCAAACATATTTGTGTTTTCCACATATATTGTGTGTGAGTAGGTAATAGGCGACAGTAGAACATCACTGAAGATTAGACTGAACGATGCAGACTTGAGTGAGTCACGTGTCTCAGCTTCAGATTACATCCAGAGGTTACCTGGCCTGCTCCTTCTCCCTATTTAACCACTCCTTCTCCCAATATCGCACACATGAGCTCAGGCATACGTGACATCAAAGAATCACGAAACACATTCCAAGACAAAAGGAAAACACATTATCGCAAATGAAAGGGTTTATTGAATCACTGACAACTTCATTTGAAAGTTGTACAGTATATCTGTCAGTTTGGTAAAAAACATTCCTATTTTTTCTAAAGCTCACACACCCTGTTAGCATTTTCAGCCAGTTATACGGCTCAGATGGTCGAGTGTCTGGCCCAGACACTGTAAAAACAGGTGCCCGATGATGTAAACTGTGTGTGTGTTTCTGCAGTGGAGAGGTGTATGTGTACCATGCAAACAGGCACCCAGATGACAAAGCTAAAAGGAAAGAAGAAGGGTCTGGTGCGCTACTTCTACCTGGACGAGCACAAGTCCTGCATCCGCTGGAGGCCCTCCAGGAAGCATGACCGAGCCAAAAGTCAGTAAACAAATGGAGAGGATAGATGCGCTACCCTGGCACCTTGCCATTTCCATTAACTGGTGGAGTCTTAAACGTATCCATTTGAATTCTAGGTCTTTCCTAAAAAAGCAAGTTTCCACACATTCGGACCAATTCGAGATACAGTAGCCGATGAATTGATCTGTTGTGACTCTTCTCCTGTCCAGTAACTATCGACTCCATCCATGAGGTGTGTGAGGGGAAGAAGTCGGAGATCTTCCAGCGTTATGCAGACAGCCGCTTTGATCCCAACTGCTGCTTCAGTATTTACCATGGCAGCCACGTGGAGTCCCTGGACCTGGTCACCACCAATGGGGACGAGGCACGTACCTGGATCACCGGTCTTAAGTACCTAATGGCGGGCATCAGTGACGAGGACAGTCTGTCAAGGAGGCAGCGTGTCCGGGACCAATATCCTTCAAATCCTAGGGGGATTTTATGGTCACAGATGATACAAAGTATTAAAAGCCTGTTTCGTATAAATACATTACATGGCAACACATGACATTAAGGTTGGGCTTTCCAGTGGTAAGTGGATGTGGCACAACAGGGGTGAGTGGAGTTTTGGTACACAACCTTCAACTGCTTGTTTCAAACCGCCACATACACCCCTCCCTCCTACTGAGACTTGTTGCACTTTTGTAATGGTCTAACCGCCAATATTCAACACCATTTAATTACTTAGCACTTGCTATCTATCCACAATGTATTTTACTGTAGGTATTACTATGTAGATGCATGGTAGTTACTGTAACCTTAATGTAAAGTGTTTCCAGTTACATGATTTCAGAGTGCTCTGTGTTGTGAGGGATATATTGTACGATACTGTAGATGAATGCCTTGGTCTGACAGGGTAATGGTCATCATTCAACCTTGACAGTCAGATCACATGGCTCCAGCAGACCTTCTCGGAGGCTGACAAGAATGGAGATGGCACCCTGAGCATTGGAGAGGTCCTGCAGCTTCTCCACAAACTGAATGTCAACCTGCCCAAGGAGAAGGTCAGGGAGATGTTTACGGTGAGCTTCAGTTGAGATGGTCATCATAGTCTGAGGAACTGGTCTGTGTTCCTGGAACTGGTACCTAGAATTTGCATAATATAATATATTATGCAAATATAGTAAAATAAATATATTATATTCAGATTGGGTGAATTGTCGTTTCCCCTAATTAACAGTGAAGTTAAAAGCAAACTGATGTTGTTAGTGTCCTATAATTCTGGTATTAAAGAAAAGCAAGAGGGCTCACAAAAGTATATATTATGTATATAGACGCGAAAGCTCAACTCAACGGTAGAGTCAAAGAGGGTAAGCGATCATGCTCTTACAAACTGATCTCCAATCATCCCTGCTTAGGGTTACAGATGTCCTATCCTGTCTGTGTTTTAGTGACATACCTTGGGAGAGGACAGGTTAGTTGAGAAGAAGGGAGCGAAAAGGGGAGGAGGGAGAGTGAGAAGAGGGGGAGGAGGGAAGAGGGGGAGGAGGGAGAGAGGCAAGAGGGGAGGAGGGAGAGAGGGAAGAGGGGAAGGAAGGAGAGGGGGAGGAGGGAGAGAGGGAAGAGGGGGAGGGAGGGAGAGAGGGAAGAGGGGGAGGGAGGAGAGAGGGAAGAGGGGGAGGAGGGAGAGAGGGAAGAGGGGGAGGGAGGGAGAGAGGGAAGAGGGGGAGGGAGGGAGAGAGGGAAGAGGGGGAGGAGGGAGAGAGGGAAGAGGGGGAGGAGGGAGAGAGGGGAGAGAGGGAAGAGGAAGAGAGGGGAGAGAGGGAAGAGGGGGAGGAGGGAGAGAGGGAAGAGGGGGAGGAGGGAGAGAGGGGGGAGGAGGGAGAGAGGGAGAGAGGGAAGAGGGGGAGGAGGGAGAGAGAGAAGAGGGGGAGCATGCTGAAGCAGTCAGACCATATGCTCAGGCCTGAACAGATGGCAGAGGTTGTAATACTGCACTAAACTTGTTCAGCACAGGGCTTCTCTCTGCATAATCCATGCTAATGCACTAAACAACATGGGCTCCATTACCTGAACTGCTGCTATATGTTACAGATATCCAGAACTATGACCGTTAATAATGACAGTTGTTTTTTGTTTTGTTATGTTTTTAAGGTAACATGGTACACCTCACTAAACGTGCACAGTATGATTAGTGGCATCATAATATGCATAAACAGGGAAAATTATCTTGCATAAAAAAATTTAACAGTTTACAAACTAAATAATGTGTTCTATACTAGGAGGCAGACACGGATGAGAACCAGGGTTCTTTAGCGTTTGAGGAGTTCTGCAACTTCTATAAGATGATGTCCACTCGCAGAGACCTCCATCTCATCATGATCTCCTACAGCAACCAAAAAGAGTATATGGACCTCAGTGACCTGGCACGCTTCCTGGAGAATGAACAGAAGGTAGGTGCTGTACAAAGAAAAGTAAAGAAAACGGGACCTGTATGACAATGACCTCTTATGTTTTCGTTAGCTGTGCCTCATGTCAGTACAATAAGTCTTGCAATGTAACATCTTTTATTTACATTTTCTTTGAGCTGATAGTTAGGTAGGGAGATAGGGAGATAGATAGGGATTCAACAAAAGACACCAAACATATAAAGGTGAATGATTGAGAATTTGAATGATTGTCTTACCCTTCTGTTCACTAGATGGTGAACATCACCAGGGAACACTGTCTGGAAATAGTGGGCCAGTTTGAGCCCTGTCCTGAGCATCTTCAACACAAGGTCCTGGGGATTGATGGTACCTAATACACACACAACTACTAACTAGTATTCCCTTTGTCATCATTACACCAGATCTTGTAGTATCAACGTCACAATCCATAAATGGAAACCATTGGAAAACGTCTGACCTTCTTTGTGTTCAACCTGCTCCAGGGTTCACCAACTACATGCGGAGTCCAGCAGGAGATATCTTCAACCCAAACCACTACCATGTGAACCAGGATATGACCCAGCCTCTGACCAACTATTTCATCTCCTCCTCACACAACACTTACCTGACAGGGGACCAGTTCCTGTCCCAGTCCAGGGTGGACATGTATGCCTACGTCCTCCAGGCTGGCTGCCGCTGTGTGGAGGGTAAGCTCCAATGGAACTGCAGGTCTTCTGTGACCTCACAAGCTGCGTTCACATACAAACACTTCGCACCTTGATTGCACTGGTTTGTTCCTGGTGGTCTCCGAGAACAGACAAGTGATGGACTCTCTCCTTCGTTCACTTCCTTTTCTCTTCCTTTCTCTTTCTCGGTCAGTGGACTGCTGGGATGGCCCTGATGGGGAGCCCATAGTCTACCATGGTTACACACTGACATCTAAGATCCTCTTCAGAGATGTCATCGAAACCATCAACAAATATGCCTTTACAAAGAATCAGTGAGTCATTGGAACGTTAGCATTGATCATAGCCCTGAAGTGAAAATCAAATGTTACTCTCGTATCAGAGTTTGTAGTAGTGGGTTAGGCCTCTGTGTCTGAGAAGCAGAACCCAGATAACCTGACAACCTCTACCAGGTACCCAGTCATCCTGTCTATAGAGAACCACTGCACAGTGCCACAGCAAAAGAAGATGGCCCAGTACCTGAAGGAGGTGCTGCAGGACAAGGTGGACCTGACTTCCGTCAACATGAACGAGTTCAGAAAACTGCCTTCCCCCGAGACCCTGAAAGGAAAAGTCCTGGTGAAGGTGAAATAGTCCCCACTTGAACACTTTTTAAATGCATATTTCCTTCCTGCTGTCACTGGGGTAAATCTCTGATCTAAAATGTTTAGAAACGTTTCATCTTGTCGTATAAGATCGGTGAGGAGATTATATCAGTTATCAGGGATCTTGGTTTGCTATAGACTTGCAGGATGTAGAAGTAAATGGTTTGAACTTGACCGTGGTCAGAGACGTTTGATTTGACTCAGGTTTAACTACCAATTGTGATGTCCATTATTGTAAAGGGAAAGAAGCTTCCAGCCAACCTAGATGCTGACGCAGAGGAAGGGGATGTATCGGATGAGGACAGTGCAGACGAGGAGGATGAGGAGGAGGAGGAGGACATACAGGCAAATACAGTAAGACATTTACCAGAGCTTGACATGAAGGTGGAGGTTTTTTAGGGGGTGTACCACTCAGGTAAGTGAATATGATCACTTGTCCAAACACGCACACAAATGTACTGGTGAATTGGCCATAAACAGATGCCCTTTATTACTAAAATAAACAATAACAAAATAATGTTGGATGCAAAAACTGACAAAAGCTGTGGGCTTTTCTGGTGTAAATACCTTTATATCCCCCAAGACCTCTAGAGGGCAAATGTGAGACATTGTACAGCCACCCCTCCGGAGTCTAACAGAATGTAAAATGTGACAACCAAGAGGGAATTCTGAAATGTTGTATGTTTCAGGATGGGAAAGATGCCACCACAGAAGCTGAAGCAAAAAAGAAGAAGAACTTTAGCAGGTCTTTAATGGGCAGCTTCAGGCGTAAGGTGAGCCGTCTAATTCTCCAAAACCACTCTGGGTTTGTGTCCTGAGGGTTTGCCTAAACCTCCCTCTAGCTCCCCCTCTGTGTCGGAGGCTGTGGTGCAGTAGGAGCTGACGGTAGGCTCTTGTTTCAGAGGAAAAAGAAATTGAAAGTAAAGAAGAGGCTGATGCCTGATGGAGAGGTCGACCAAGAGTGCCACAGCAGGGAACGGACGCAGATTGTGTACTACACCAAGTAAACCCACCACTCACCTACTTCTGCTCAGTGACAACCTTCAGCGTCGAGGTCTGCAGTCTTTAAACGCCTCTCTGGCTCGTTCCCTAACAAATGGTTGTCTGCCTCTACCAGGAAGAGGAAGACCATGAGGCTGTCCCGGGCCTTGTCTGACCTGGTCAAATATACCAAGTCTGTCCGTGTGCACGACATTGAGACACAAGGTAAGAGGGAGCGATAGTGTCCTCTATTAGAACACTCCCAGAGACATAGTGTCCTCTCTTAGGGAGACAGGTGGCTGAGTGGTTAGGGAAGCGGGCTAGTAATCTGAAGGTTGCCAGTTCGATTCCCGGCCGTGCAAAATGACGTTGTGTCCTTTGGCAAGGCACTTCACCCTACTTGCCTCGGGGGAATGTCCTTGTACTTACTGTAAGTCGCTCTGGATAAGAGTGTCTGCTAAATGACTACATGTAAATATAAATGTCTTAGAGCACTCCCAGAGACACTCATGTCCCCATTACCTGTAGAGTGCACTCATGTATACGTGACGCGCCCCTTCTTCTTCCTGACCGGCAGCGTATATGACCAGCTGGCAGGTGTCGTCCTTAAACGAGAGCATCGTCAACCAGATCATGCAGCTGAAGCCCGCCCAGCTGGTCCGCTTCAACCAGCGGCAGCTCCTGAGAGTTTACCCCTCCAACTACCGCGTGGACTCCAGCAACTTCAACCCTCAGCCTTTCTGGAACTCAGGATGCCATATGGGTAAGGCACGAGGAGGAGAACCAGATGGAAAACTTTGCGAAAACAATTTGGACATTTGGACATGTTTGCATACACACAGACACCAATGTGCTGTGGAAGCAATGCTCCACATCGTGTACTTCAGAAAGACGAGTCTTTGTTAATGCTTTTGAGCAGAGACATACAAACTAGCTTAACCCTGCCTTATTCAGTACCTCTGAGCCTCAGGTCAGTGTCTTCCTCTGTGGTATTAGCGCACAGTGTAACAATAATCAGAATCTTTGACTCTGGCAGTGGTGGGTGTGCAGCAGGAACACAGTGTGCTGGACCTGGTCCACATCTTGTGATAACCATTCTAGTGGTTACACTGAACAATAGTGCATACAGGTCTCTACAGCTTATCCACAGCTGCCACCACTGAGTCGGATACAAGTTGATCGCAGAAAGACAGTCCTTGTGTTCAAAGCAGAAGCCAGTACTTTTCCCTTTTGTGTCATGTCATCTGCACAACTAAGTTTTATTATTCTGTCATTGTTCATTTGTATTACAAATGTCACCACAAAAATATATATTGCCACTGTTATTGTCAGACTTTCACTAGCAGTGACAAAAATGATGATTCAGTATTTAGCCAAAATAGCTGTCTGTGTGGGACAGACCTGCAGCAGCCCTGTTCTGGTGCTCATGGTTGAACACTTGCCACTGAAGTTTTCAAAAAAGTGTTTATATTGTAGATTTTCTGTCATTACCTTTTCAGTTGCATTGAATTACCAAACCGAAGGCCGCATGCTTGAACTGAACAGAGCCAAGTTTGCCAACAATGGTAACTGTGGATACAATCTCAAGCCCAAGTGCATGTGTAAAGGTTGGTACCCTATGAGGATGATAACGTTGCTAGTATACATAGCATGAGTTGTGTCTTTAGAAGGACCTTTTAACCATGCATCATCAGTCTGCGACTTTGTCTATGAGCCGACAGTAGCCTGACATTGAAGATGAGTGGTTCAAAGCCTTGAAGGGGAGATTCAACACACCAGGATCTCTGTCATAGAAGAGGCTGATGGGTAATATGGCTGTTTATGGCTCCTGTGTGCCGTCTCTGTCCAGGTGCCTTTAACCCCATGATGGAGGACCCGCTTCAAGGCCAGAGGAAGACCCAGCTGGTGCTGAAGATCATCAGCGGGCAGCAGCTTCCTAAACCCCAAGACTCCATGATGGGGGACAGAGGGGAGGTGAGATGATGAGGAGGAGGATGTGATGATGAGGAGGATGTTGTTGAGGAGGAGGATGTTGATGAGGAGGATGTAGGAGGAGGAGGAGGATGTTGATGAAGAGGATGTTGATGAGGAGGAGGAGGATGTAGAAGAAGGAGGAGGATGTAGATGAGGAGGAGGATGTAGAGGAGGAGGAGGATGTAGAAGAAGGAGGAGGATGTAGATGAGGAGGATGTTGTAGGAGGAGGAGGATGTTGATGAAGAGGATGTTGATGAGGAGGATGTTGATGAGGAGGAGGATGTAGAAGAAGGAGGAGGATGTAGATGAGGAGGATGTTGTAGGAGGAGGAGGATGTTGATGAAGAGGATGTTGATGAGGAGGATGTTGATGAGGAGGAGGATGTAGAAGAAGGAGGAGGATGTAGATGAGGAGGATGATGTTGATGAAGAGGATGTAGATGAGGAGGATGATGTAGGAGGAGGAGGAGGATGTTGATGAGGAGGAGGATGTAGGAGGAGGAGGAGGAGGATGTTGATGAGGAGGAGGATGTAGGAGGAGGAGGAGGATGTTGATGAGGAGGAGGATGTAGGAGGAGGAGGAGGATGTTGATGAGGAGGAGGATGTAGGAGGAGGAGGAGGATGTTGATGAAGAGGATGTTGATGAGGAGGAGAATGTAGGAGGAGGAGGAAGATGTTGTTGATGAGGAGGAGGATGTATAAGGAGGAGGAGGATGTTGTTGATGAGGAGGAGGATGTATAAGGAGGAGGATGTTGATGAGGAGGATGTAGGAGGAGGAGGAGGATGTAGGAGGAGGAGGAGGATGTTGTTGATGAGGAGGAGGATGTATAAGGAGGAGGATGTTGATGAGGAGTCTGTGCTGGATGGACCATGGAATCTTCCCTTGCTCTAGATCATTGATCCGTTTGTGGAGGTGGAGATCATTGGTCTGCCCATCGACTGCTTTAAAGAACAGACCAGAGTTGTGTACGATAATGGTGAGCATGGACAAACCTCTTTAGAGAACACATTTAATGGAATCACCCAATATACTTTATTGATTGCGTAACAGCTTTTAAAATGTACTCTGGGCTACATCTGTGTTCTGTTTAAGGGTTTAACCCCATGTGGGAGGAGACACTGGTGTTCACGCTGCACATGCCTCAGATCGCCCTGGTCCGTTTCGAGGTGTGGGATCACGACTCAATAGGACGAGATTTCATTGGACAGCGGACCATCGCTTTCACCAGCATGATGCCAGGTGACTGGAGAGATGATCCGATTGGCCAGAACACATGTTGAATTTGAATGTATTATATCAATGTCTTTTATTGTGTTTACCTTTATTTTTCTGCGAGTGAGTACATTTGCTGAGTAATTCACGTGGATCGTGATCTCCTTTCGAAGGTTATCGCCACATTTATCTGGAGGGAATCAAGGAGGCGTCGATCTTTGTCCACGTGACTGTGAATGACCTCACAGGAAAGGTGAAGGCTTCTCACTTATTTCTATATCCAGTTGCTCTCCGTAATATCTTATACACACTATTGATAACTTTACTCACTATTCCAGTGGAGCTTTTGTAACCGAGTGTCCCTAGTAAGGACAATGCTTAAAGACACAATTGGCATAGACAGCACGCAAACTGTCAAGTCATTCACTTCATATGGGTCACTGATGTTCTGTTTTCAGTGCATTACTTAATCACAGCTTGTGTGTTTTGTTTTGTAGGTCAAGTCAACTAATGCTGTGAAAGGACTGATCAAAAAGGCCACCAAACACACCAAGGGCCATAAGAAGCAGCAGGCGTCCCTGGACTTCTCCACACACTCCTCGGAAGAGGGCCGCGGGGTCCGCTTTCAGAAAGATCTGGACTCCTTCTCCCAGGACAGCAGGAACTGCAGCATGTCCGCCAGGGCACTGCCGCCTGCGGTTAGGGCCTCCCTCCACCAGGGGGCGATGAGTGAGCCAGTGAGGCGCTCTCACAGGGTTCAGATTAAGGACTCTCAAGAGAAGAGGAGGGGCATCCTCAGGATATCCACCACCTCCAACCCTTGGGAGGCCACCGCCCACTGCATTGAAGAGGCCAGCGCAGATCTGGAGACCTCGTCTCAGTCCTCCTCTCAGGTCGACAGTCCACGGATTCAGACGAGATGCCCGGAGCCAGGGCCTCAGCCTCGGACTCCAATGTCACAGTGGTCACACCAGGACAGCCCTGGGTCAGATCAGGTGTTTGAGTGGCCCGAGCCAACACAGACTGAGGAGTTCAGAGATGGAAAACAGAGCGAGCAGCCTTGGGACTCTACTGGGACAATATCTGTATCGGCTGTGTTAGAGGCCCTGAGTAGGCCTGAACCTGAGCCACAGCCTCTTTCCCTGCCCCAGGTCCAACCCCAGCCCCAATCACAGCCCCAGCCCCAATCACAGCCCCAGCCCCAATCACAGCCCCAGCCCCAATCACAGCCCCAGGTCCAGCCACACCACCAGCCCCAGTCCTACCCTCCATCCCAGCCCGAGCCCCTATCAGACCACAAGCTCCAACCAGAGTGCCAGGCCCAGCAACCCAAACCTAAATCCATCCCCCAGCCCCTGGTAGCACCGTCCTCTCCACTCCGGGTCCGACGGACTCTGCAGACGCCCCCCAGCCAGCAGCCCCCGACCCCCGTATGGAGGACGGCCCGCTCACAAAGCTGTCCCCGTAAACAGGCTGCCTCGCCCCTCACCCCCGGAGCCAATCGCAGGCACGCCGGCCACTGGCAGGGCCCTCCCCCTCAGACCTTCCCCCACGGTAGCCACGCGAAGCAGGTGAAGCCTATACTCAACGGACTGTGTCTGTCTGACAGCGAGTCCAGCAGCGCGGACAGCCTGGAGCTCCTGCCCTCCCGCGTGCCGCTCGACGGGGCCAGGGGGGACGGCACCCTGCAGAGGCAGATGAACGCCCTGTTCGACGAGAAGATGATGGAGATCCGCAGCATGTCGCCTCTCTTTTTCAACGGTAAGAAATCACGACCGTCCCAGTGGAAGCCTGAGTTGGTGGCATTGGAAACGGTCTGGGGGTTGAAAACTGTAATGATGTCTGCTGCCGTCTGTTTCTCTTTGCAGATCGCTCCACCTTGTAATGAGCAGACGCTCCGCAGAGCGCAGGGGCTGGGAGCAGCCTCGTAGACCCAGCTAGGATGGAGAAACCTCAGACACACAGTACAGCACATTACTGTTTACAGTCAAATTACTGTCATCAAATATTGTATATTATATATTTTTAAGAAGCTATTTTGAAGGAAGTAGTGACATTTTTTTCATCAATGTGCAATTGTGGCCATTGTAGACAAATCAAGACAATACAAGGGTATCATTAGGCTGTTTTTTATTCTTTTGACAATGTGCCGTACAGTTTCCAGCCACATATTCTGAAGTGTTTTTGTTTATACATGTGATCTGTAATGACCAAAACGAGTGAACCAAAGAATTTACTGTTTCAGTTTCTGTTCAAATAGTGTGATGCCAATTCTATAAAAACAGTGTTCAAAAGTAGGTCAATGTACAATGTTAATTTATATGATGTGAAACCGAATACCCAACACCAAAACTAGTACTCTGTTATATTAAATGTTTTGTATTTAACTCGCATCTAATTCAGCAATGAAAATTGTATCAGTAACCATTTCACATGGTTCTCATTCAAATGCTCTTCTACATGTTTTCCTTTGAACAAACTGTAGTATTGTTAATTGACAAAAACATAATATTTAGTAGGTTAGGGATTCATCATCTCAGCGACAAAACCATTAAATTCTTTTTGACGTATTTCCATTTTCAGTTGCAAGACTCATGTCATTTTCACTTGGTTAGCTCTAAACAAATTACAGCGTCCCTACAGTGAAATACAAGAGCACTATTTTGCAGCCACAACCCGATGAATAAACTCTTAATGTCCATCCCTCAAAGGAGGTCAGCAATACTTTAAAAGGTGAAATCCCAGTAAGGATGTATTTTGAAAGATCAGTATAATTCAGAATTTGAGTATTATCATAGACTTGCTCCGGTTGTACACCAGCACGATCAACCCCCAGGTCTATCTATACTGAATAGGAAAACATCCAAGTGCGTGTGTCATGTTAGTATGTTTATATGGAGGTGAGTGAGGTGAGTGTGGTGAGTGTGCTGAGTGTGGCCTCTCAAGCCTTGTCCTCCAGGGTCCTGTTCACATTGCTGCTCCTCAGACGCTGACTCAGTTCATCAGACAAAACAGTACAGCAGGACTTCTGTGGAAAACACAAGATTCACAAACAAGAGTCTTAGAGCGCATAGTGTTTTTGTTGAGTGAACTCCGTGTATGTCATCTAAACTGTAAGTAGCCAGTTTGTTTCTAATTATAGTGCTTTAACTTCAACCCACTACACCACAGTGTCCCCCTTCTATATACTTGGAAATAACATATATATTACTTAACTGATATCAGTTAAATGAGCCAGAGGGTGTGACCATCTCTCACCATCAATCAAGGGACCTATAAGTAGTTCCATCAGCCACCTTGATAAGGTACAGCTGGGTAGCCTAGCCGTTGAGTTGGTAGGCTGAAGGATGGGTTGGTTCTTTCATGTGATTGGTCAGTGTTTGTGTGTTGGTTTATTTTGGGGACTAGTTCATGATGTAGCCATTTAAAAGGGGGGGGGGGGGGGGTTAGAGATGGCTGGTTTAAGTAACTTTTGTTGAACCCCAGTTGGGGAATTTAGTTTTGTTTTTGATAAGTCATAAAAACCGTTGCCTGAATCCTGCACTATGGAGCCACTAAAGCAGCTTGAACCTTCCCCTACGCCTGGGTCCTTGGTGATCATTCCAGCAACCCACACCAAGAGCCCAGCTGATAGCTCACGATATATGGAAAACATTAACCAATCACTGAGTTGTGTTTACTATACGAGCTCTGGTCATTAAGCGCCTAGTTTCATTGTGAATTCGTTAACGATTGCTCCAAAAGTATGTTTTGTATTTGATTATGTTTCATTATTATTGTATTGATTATCTTACTATTTAGATAATAAACTGTCATTGTGCATTTACAGTTACTGGTTCTCCTTGTACGTATCCATCACACTACGGCGGTAAAAACCTCAATCTAGTTTGCTTGATGCGGCTAATACTGGTTCTAAATTGGAGTCAGATATTAACGAGTCAATCTCCCTGAACATCTAACCGAATTGTTTTACAGCCGGAGACAAACGCAAGCGTCCCTGGCCTTCCACATACACGTGTGTGCCAGCACGTGGCTCGTACCCTCTGCTCCCCAGCACTGCTCCGGGTCTTGGAGGTGAGCTCCAGGAGAGCCAGCAGGACCCCCAGCCCCAGGCCCAGGCCCAGAATCAGGAACATCCCCTTGAGGCTGTGGGGATGCAGGGCCGAGGCTTTGGCCGTGTCGGTCACGCAGCTGCTGGCCCACCACTTGCTGCGCAGGTAGGCCAACTCCCCAGCCTCACTCAGCTGCAGGATGGCCACACTCAGGTTCTTTAGTAAGGGAGAGCCTGGAGGACACACACAGGAATTTATTGACCAGATTTCATTTCCATTCCTTGAAATTCGTACATAAATGAAGTCGGTATACAATAGCTAAGACAAACCGAATAGCAAATCTCGTAGAAACGGGTGTTATTTGAGTTTATGCTGTCAGAACGGTGATTCCATAGACAGCGTGCTCACCTATTGTGGCTGCGATGCTGTAGCCCCTCATCCCGATGACCTCGTGGGCTCGCACAAGGTCACAGTGGCGGGCCACCGCCAGGTCAAGGGAGACAGACTCCCCAATAAAGGCATAGTTGCCCTCCCTGGCTCGCCGGACACCCTCGTCCATGGACGAGACAAAACTCTTGCTTCTCTCCATGTGCTCGTAGATCCTGCGGTAGGCTGGATTGTTTGAGTTCTGCAGAAGACGGAGCGAAAAAAAAGAAAAAGGAGGTGAACCGCCAAACCAGCTAAATGAGAAGCAATGTACGAGTCGACTCCTGTAAGCATGAGGGGCCATGAGGGAGTAGAGGGAGTTGGAGTGGGGGGAAAGGCTCACCTTGAAGAAAGCTAGTGTCGAGGAACCAGCCAGGGTCCCGAACTCAATCGCTTCCTGGTTGGCCAAGTCCTCAAACCCTTTCACCGAAAGGGAGGTGGAGTCAGAGGACTGGGAGGAGCTCAGGTTGGAGAAGTAGCAGGCCAGGAGCACGAGAGCAAACATCCACCAGGTGCAGCAGATGACCCGTCCGGACAGAGCCTTAGGGTGGGGCCCGGCACCTGAGCATCATCACAGAACGGAACATCAGTGCACCACTGTCTACTACTAAAACATTCAAAGTAAAGCACTGAAAACCAAAGAAAAAAAAAAACATACAAAGAATAATAAATAGTGCCTAGGTGGAGATTTTCAATGGGAGCATGAACATCATCTCGTATCAGAATGTAGTTGAGACCTTGTAAGGTGAGGGCTCCAGCAGTGTACCACAGGCTGTGCAGCAGGGTGAAGCTGTTCTCCTCTGTCTGGGGCTGGCTCCATTCACATGGGCTCAGTCTGGTCACACAGCCACCAACCAGAAATGTTTGAAACCACATTCATTTATGTCTTCAATCATAAAATGACCCCTTGTCTAATAAAACATAGAACATGAATTTGCATCCTAAGCCCAGACAAGATGGATAGAACCAGACAAAGCAACGCCCCACCTGGCTACAATGAAGATGCAGGCAGAGGTTCCCAGGTAGGCCAGGAGAATGCCCCCCCAGGTCTCTGCTGAGAAGGGACTCAGGAAGTCAAAGAAGCCGGCCTCCTCCACGATGTCCTTCTTCAGCAGAATGCTGATTCCTGTCTGCATGAATGGCTTGGTCATGGCCACAGCCTTCTCCCTCGCCGCGGTCAGGGTCAGGGGAGCAATAGCCAGGTCAGCTTCCTGCAGGGACATTATACAAATACGGATACCACAAACACACACACACACACACACAAAGATGACATCTTAGCAGCCCTGGCTGACCATTATGAATCACACAATCTGTCAGAATACAACCCCAACGATTCTGGGTGACTCGGTACAAATGCAAAATGTGGTCTGAAGTGCGTCCTCACCCCTCTCACCACCTCTCCTATCATGCCGTTCCAGTCGCCATTGTCATCCTGACGCCCGTAGTTGTTGTCCTTCACCAGGTGAACGCTGTATTTGAAGCCGAGCTTCTTGGAGAGCTCCGACAGCAGGTCCATGCAGTAGCCCTCCAGCTGGGAGCCTTTGGACATGGTGTACGGGTCTTGCTGTAGGAGGAAACATCAGGGGGCTCTTGTCAGTTCATACTTGATACTGATTTGTTCTTAATACATTTTGCAGGATAATTACACGCTTGAGGATTGATATGCTATTACCTTAATGGTTGTGATCCTCAACTCTGATCTCACTAAGGAGGAAAAAGAGGTTGCAGTTGAATTGAGAGTTAACATCAGAACGCTAATGGTCACTTGATAACAGCATAGATTCATTCAACCTTCCCTTGTTTAATTGGTCTTTCATTTACACTAATCAATTACACTAATCTTTGCAATGAAGCTGATCGGTGTAACAATTCTAAGCCACGGATGGATCCAGTGAGGACTAGCAGCCACTGCTAATGATGCTTTAGCCTTTTCTCTCCTGTGACACTGGGACTTTGTGAAAGTGTCTTTCCGGACTTCTTGCTGGCTCGACATCACTGAGTCGCTGACGTTGTTCTTTCCGGGCAGGAATGCCCGTCCATATTTAGCAGGGGAGAATCAAAGGGGCCATTGTGCGGTGCTGTGACCATCCCCAGAGTCAGTGACCCCTCCACAGATAGAGAGGTGAACGTGGGGGTGCATTGACTCTGCCCTCCCAGCCACCATTCTGGTTTCCGGTATCCTAGCGATCTGGCCGCTCTCCTTTCTCCCTGTTGAAAGTGCTCCATTACAACACCCCCAGTCTATAAACAGCCACAGACCACTAGCGAGCGTGGATCCAAATCATGACAAAGCCACGGCGCTGGGGGGTTTGGAGGGCAGTCAGAGAGTATCTAAAGCCTCGATTCAGGCTAGGCCCTCTGGGCCACAGCCATGCCACAGGGGTGATCTTGACACCCATTGGATCCTCCTATTCAGGATGTGACACGCATACAAGCTCTTCAGGGACCTGTCACTTTTTTTCCCCCCATCTCTCAAACACAGGCTTTCTTGTTTGTTGCTTTGAATTGATTTATTACCATTTTTGTCTGCATGTCAGCTGGCTTGCTTCCTTTTTCTATCAGACGAGGTGGTGCCTTGTGCCAGGCAGGATATAGCCCGCAGCACCCCTGGTGCCCCTGGCTTTGATGCCATGCCCAGCTGACAGTTTCCCCCATTTCTGACACCACGGGCCCAAGACATGTCACCACATCCAGCAGTGAAGACATGAGGAGTCTGGCAGAGAAATGACTAGCTAACTGTCAATTTGCCACCAGACAGAAACACAAGTGCTTTGAATGGTCAAACTGTTTAAGTATCAACCATCAACAACTAATGATCTCTCATATTACTCTGTTTTCATCTAGGATATCTCTCCCACGCCAAGAGAGCTGTTCGATCTTTTGACAGTGGCGCAAATCTATTTTCTCCATAAAAAAGGTAAATGTATAAGGTATATGTTAAACAGAACAGAGTAGACACGCGACTTACCTGCAGTGCAGGTCCCAAAGTTCAGCAGATGCACCATGGTGCACAGGAGGAACCCTAAGAGCATCCTCATACTGACACCTCTGATCCTGCATAACATACAAACATAAATACACAAGACAAAACATAAGCAAATACCACCGTATCCCCACCGACCACAACTAAAACAATACATATGAAGAAACATTTAATAGCATAGCTCAAGTTTTTTTCCCCAGGTGGACATTTAGTAAAAATGGAAAGTTCTTTACCTGACAGATTTCCTTGTCGTACAGTGAGACTGCTGAGTGGACGACTTCTGTGGAAGACTGACTTCACTGAACCAGACTTGGTCATCGGTGGATTAGAAGTACTCATCCCAGGAAATAGGGGCTGCTGAAACAGCCAATCGATTTGTGTGGGTGGAGAGTGTAGACCGCGTATAAAATGTGGGTGGGGGACAAGAGCTGTAGGGTGGAAAGAAAGATCAACTGGAAAACAGAACCATTTAAGACTTTATTTAAATAGGGATAGATAAAGTTACACATTGGACCTACTTTGAGGAGTCAGATACAATGCACTATCAGGATAAGGCTATGCTGTCCTCAGTATTAGTCCCTGGATGGTCCTATACAAGTTGTTTACAAGGACAAAAACCATAAATCCAACCGATATGTATTACAGTTGAGGTGAACAGAGGTTACAGTGTTTCACATTAAACATCAGTCCAGCACTTCACAACCATTCACACAGAAAACATTTACTTTATATGTATTACATTATCCAGGCCTATCCAACTGATATAGAAATCTATGGTATGGACTAACATCAAATAGAATGTAATCCTACTAGAAACATTGGTTTACAGCCATACTGTGTTGTGAGCTTAACATATTTTACCCATTTAAGAGAAATCTTTACACTACACACTTAATAAATGTTTTGGACCTAATTCTTGTTCTTCGTAATTTGATGAAAGGAAAATAGTATCATCTCAGCCCTTAAGGGATTAAAAAAAGGCATTCAATAATTACTGTACGTGTAATAATCATTAGCATCACGTACCACATGCAGTCAAGTTCAAGCTAGGACCAACTTCTTGAAGGTCTAATTGACACTATGTTCCAATTCCCACGGAAAAACCCGTCAGTGATCATAGAAATATCCAGTATGGTTCATATTTCCCCATGAAAGTGTTCACCACACCGATCAGTTCTCCTACATCTAAACTGTACTGAATAGGAGGTATAGAATGTTATTTGGGTATTGGCACTACTACTACAATGACACAGACATTGTACATGTGTGTGCCAGATAGCTGTATTTGAATGTCCGAGGCATGTGTGTGTCCCCCAGGTGTGTGTCCCCCAGGTGATGGTGTCCCAGGTGATGGTGTCCCAGGTGATGGTGTCCCAGGTGATGGTGTCCCAGGTGATGGTGTCCCAGGTGATGGTGTCCCAGGTGATGGTGTCCCCGACAATAATCGGTCAGCAAGTCTAGTCGTCCACCTTGCGCGCCAGCCGACAGAACGTCCAGTGGTGCTCCACGGTGTTCTCGTTGGCCCGCTCGCTCATGTGGTGCACGCGCGTGTTTCTGATGGTGAAGCCCTGCTTGGAGATGTACTCCACCAGGTGCACCCTCAGGGACACCTCCTGGTGGTAGTCGCACGGCCCGAAGGTGAAGGACACCTGGAAGTCCCTGGTGTCCATCATGTGTTTGTTCCACTTGGTGAAGCTGTTGGAAATCCCCTCCAGAAGAGCGTGCACCTTGGTGGTGATGGTGAGCTGGGTGATGATCACCGCTACGGGGTTGGAGTACTTGGAGAGCTTGCGGGTGCTGGAGAGCTCCACCACCTCTTCGAAGGTGTCTAAAGGGTAGAGGGGCTTGGTGTCCCCCAGACACTGGATGAGCGGCTCGATCTGGTAGAAGTCGGCCTCTTTGCGGAGAAGCTCCATCTCCTTGAAGTCGAAGGGCAACGTCAGCTCGGAGGTGCGGAGAAAGTTGAGTACGTAGCGGAAGAGTGGACCGTCTCGGTCGATGAAGTAGTGTCCCTTGGCGTCCCTGGTGGTGGGGAAGTCTCCACGGAACATGGCACCCAGCATGGAATCAGGGTAGCGCTGTAGGGTGGACAGGGACGTGGTGTACAAACAGCCTCCCACGTTCAGCATTACTGGATCAGTCATCTGCACGACAGGGGTTTAACACTGGGTTTTAGGGATATACGTGAAACCAAAACTACCATCCCAAAGACTAAAAGATGGTCGGTCAAATGTATTTGATATGAGTCTAAAGGAGCTGTTCACAGTATTTGGTTGTGAACATCCTCTGGTTGAGACTTACCATATATTTCCAGTCTCCATTCTCCATTTGAAATATTGCACAGGTCACCCCTCTTCCGACAGAGGATGTTTTCTATGACACCGAACACTTTTTTCACGCGGTCACAACAGCAATGTCACTCGCCCCAGGCCAAGGTAATACTGCAACGCATTCTGCAGAAACGAATTAGCGAACACACATTAGAAAACAGATGTCCAACTGTCCTTATATCACCACCGGCGATCAACTGTAGCTATTTCCTTGTTCCCTGTCGCAGCTAGATCATTGATTGAATAAAGCATGTCTACAGTTGTTTGTAGCAAGCCATGTTTCCCTTGTTGTGTAGCAATGTACTTTGCTAGCACGCCACAATAAATATTATGAATCGTTAAGTCATTAATGCACTGATTCGATTAGAATACCGTTAGTTTGAAGGCTCGGCTCTGGCAAGGCTGGGTAGCTAGCTAACGGACTTGCTAACATTATTAGCTCAGACAGACAGTGCTCCCTGCTGCAGTACCTGTGCGTGGTGTTGCATGTGTTCATCCAGTTTTCTGTCAAGTTCTCTTATCAGCTGAGATTACCTATCTACCCGTTCTAACCATAGTTAATAACATTTGTTAACTACTAGTAATATAAATATTCCAAGATTGACGCGCAAAGGTATCTTAATAAAAAGCTTTGACAATAAAGACAGTTGGGTGAAGCAAGCCTGATTTTGGAATCTAATTTCCGGTTGATTTCTTCACATTCAAAATAAAGGTCCGGCGTTTTTCAAGTCATGCTTTTATTTTGAAAGCAAGTTCGCAAGATTTTAGCACAAAAATGTCAGTGGATTTATTTCGCTATTATTCTTTTTACTATGCGGATATATTTTTCTCTTCATCCAGTTTGAACCTAGTCTGTACAATTTAAGGAGTTGGACAAATATATTTAATCGATGTTCCTTGACAAATGGCAATTAATACACATTTCGATATTGTGATAAAATGGGAAGTTTATTTCTGTAACAGAGCCATTTACAGCAACAATATACATAGGATTGTTACAATACAGGCTATAATAAATAGTTTCCCACAATAATCCATTCATTTTTCTGTTTGGGACCATGATATCTACTATACAAAGCCACTGATTTCTGTCTGAAGAACCAATCCTTAGACAGTTGCAAGTATTTTTTTACCTTTCATCTAAGAATCAGAAATTAAATGAATATACTTCCTGGTATGTTGTTATGGACAGCAAAGGACGAAAATGTAAGGAAACTGAGTGGAAACATGGATACAGTATAACAACATTAAACATTCAGTGTCTTTTTCACTGAAAAGATGATGTCTTTAATCTGGGGAACGCTGTTGTCTTCCAGAATCTTAGCGTAGGGCATTGGGATGTCTACACCGGTCACTCGAGTGGCAGGTGCATCCAAGTAGTTAAAAGCGGGACCTGCAATAAATGGGATGGTAAAAATGTTAAATCAGATTCCAAGATTTTACTGCTACCATTTAAGGCAGTGTACAGAACGTACAGACTCAACACCTTATTCCATTACCAATGTACGGTTGATTCCTTACATTCAAACCATTTGCATCACCTACAGTTGCATCAACAGGCAATAGTCATATCACTTACCCTCCATGATCTTGGCACAGATCTCAGCTCCTACTCCAAACTGTGGCCATCCGCCCTCCACCGTCACCAGGTGGTTGGTCTTCATCACACTCGCCTCAATGGTCTCAATATCCAGAGGTCTGATGGTGCGCAGGTTAACGACCTACAGTTTGAAAAGTTGTGTTTTCATTCATTTTACTAATTTTCATATTTCTAATGTTACTGAGGATGATGATGATAGCGATGCATCCCTCTTACCTCACATTCAATCCCGTCTTTGGCCAAGACGACAGCAGCGTCCAGACAGTGACTAACATACCGGGAATGTGTCACGAGACTGACGTGAGTGCCTGCAACAAACAGCATGGATAAAGACAAACTTTCCAGGATAATAACTCAAAATTGCATAATGTAAGCCTTGGCAACTAACGAGAATAGATTAGTAATACGAGTTTGAGCATCAGACCAGATTGGAAATGTATTGCTCTATTTTTCCTCACCTTGTCTTTCAACCTTGGCTTTTCCGATGGGAATGGTAAAGTCCTTAGACTGGGCCTCCTCTGACATTTCAAATGCAACTCCATACATCAGCTCATTCTCCAGAAAGACCACTGGACAAAACATTCAGAGACAATAGAGTTTGATTTGATTTCTCACCATGGAATCAACGTGAATGTCTTCAAACAAATCCCATCCCATCTTCCTATGAGCAGTTCAACTAGCAATTTCTAAACCGCTCATGGTTTATAACTACTTTAAAAAAAAAAACATTCTAACCGGGATTGTCATCTCTGATGGCTGCTTTGAGGAGACCCCTGGCATCTTCAGAGTTCCATGGACTCACTACCTTGAGGCCAGGGCAGTGTCCATACCAGGCTGCAAAGCACTGGGAGTGCTGGGCAGCCACACCCGCAGATGCACCGTTAGGCCCCCGGAACACGATAGGGACAGACTGACGGCCGGCCGACATGTAGTAGGTCTTAGCTGCAGAGTTGATGACTTGGTCGATGGCTTGCATAGAGAAATTAAAGGTCATGAACTCACAGATTGGCCTCAGTCCTGCCTGGAAATAGAAAAAGGACAAGATTTTTTTTCACTCGTACAAATCAACAGATGGGTCACATGGAAGAGCAACGTCCTTGTGTCTGTGAGTGACTTACCATAGCAGCCCCAACTGCGATACCAGTGAACCCCATCTGCGGGGAGGACGTCAGACAGTTAGTGACAACAAACCCAACAAAGCATTACTGTGGAGAATCAGGCAGCAGCCTTTTTCTTTTACCTCCGTGATAGGCGTGTCGATGATGCGTTTGTCTCCATACTTCTTCCACAGCCCCCTGCTCACCTGTGAGTTCACAGTTCAGAGGGATGTTATCAGTTACAGTTTATTAACCCACGTCATAAATACCACCGATAAGGACACATTTGACATACAACTGGAATCATATGAAACCCTATCTTAATTTATGAATTTCTATAGAACTAACCCTACTACAATCACATGCTCAGATGGAGTCATTTGTTACCCAGGACACAATCACATCCAATCTAAAAAAGATGTCTCTGACCACTGGATACTGAGAGTGAATTGGCATGATTCAAAGTCATTGTACTGAGAAAGTGTCGATGAATGTTATTCTCTCACCTTGTAGGCACCGTCATACTGTGCCACTTCCTCCCCCAGCAGGAAGACTCTCTCATCCCGCTCCAGCTCTTCATCCATGGCCTGGTTAAGAGCATCTCTGACTGTTACCTTAGTTTGAGAAGAAGATGAACACCAATCACATCTTTATGTTATAACTAATGTTGATATGAAGATAAATGTATCTTATGTTTATTAATCTAGGTAATCTACTACGGCAGTGGAATTTCTCACTTCCCTCGCTCTCGTTGTCAATCTACAAAAACTGATGCATAGCCCAAGCTTCATGAATTCAACAAAATAAAGACGAGTCTATCAACTTAAATTTAACGCGGCACAGCCAGCTACAGATGTATTGTCTGTCCTGACCGGACTAAAACGATTTGACTGGTTGGCCAACTACATTGGCGACATCGTTGAATTTAGATTTTTTTAACTACATCCTATCCTACCAGTAATATAATTTACTGTCACACTGTCATCGCTTCTTAAAATGTTTAGTCCGTACGAGTTTTATAGTTTTGAAGGTTAGCACTCTAGCTAGCTCTAAGCTACATCTTCACATTGGAAAGCAACCTGCACAGAAGCCGGTGACGTTTTGTGGAACTCCCTGCGCAGGACAACCGATGCGGCATTCTGTAGAATACAAAAGAAAGGCACATGTCAACATGTAATCGCCACAAGCTATACACATTTTTATGTTTTAAAATAAATCTGATGCATACCCTCCCTGAGCGCAGAAAACACCTCAACGACGCCATGTTTGTCCTGTCCTCTGATAGAGAATGCGAGTGTCTGTGTCGGCTCGTGATTTGGTCCAATCAAAGCTAACGTTAGTGTGGTGTGGGGGGTGTTTTTTTTGTAGAGAACCAATGGGAACGCTCTACGATGGAGGACGCGGAAGAGCTGTCAAAATCCAAGGGCAAGCAAGCCAGCGTCTGTGTCTCAACACATTAATAAATAAATGGAAATGTATTTGATTTGACAACTACATTTTTAGGTGAGTTACAAAAGCCAGAGGAAAAAAATTGTTTGCTGTGTCTGATTAAATTTATTTTAATATCTTGCCCTACCAAAATCCATCTGGCAAGTCAATCCTTAAGAACGGCTGAAACCATGTCAGATTTTGTCATTCCATTCCAATAGTGAGAGGAGAAGCATTCAAAGGAAAAAAGAGCATTCGCCACACATTTAAATCCAGTATTTTTAATAAAATAAGTATAATTGGACAAGGTGAGAAATATTGGTTTTCCTCTTGCAGTATAGAACATATAAAGCCCCAAAAAATAACGCAGCAAATGGCAATGGATGGATTTATGTGCCTGCCAAAAATGTTTGGAAAAATATTTCACTTTCCACCTAAAGTGCATCTTCAACTCAACTCTCAGCTATTTATACACAAATCCTTGCTGCCATTTTAAAGTTTATACCCCATTTTTTTTCCAAAACAATGAGTTGAGAAGCACGCATAAAACAAAAAGTATTCACCCATGTGCCAACATCGGTAAACTATGCATCTTCAACACAGTTCAATCCAATTAGTAGTTTCTGCAGATTGGTCGTGGTGGAACAGGTTTTGATATCCCACCCATCAAAAGTCTGCTCATAATTGAAATATTTGATTTATGCAAATCAATAATAACTGCCTTTCACTGAAAATACAGTTCAGTCACTCACCAGTTTTCAAAAACTGAAAGCAAATATATTCTGTTTAAACGCTCATTCATAAAATACATATTAAACCAGGCAAAATATGCTGATAGTACATAATATTGTGCAAATAAACCAAATACAGATGTCTCAAAAATAAAACACAGGTTTTCTACTCTCACTTGCAACAACACAAGTATACATGTAATCAAGCCATTATGAGTGTACACAACATAGTATGTGGACACTTTACACAGTAATGCAGATTGTAATTTTGCTTTTTAAACTCCCAAGAATCTCTTCCTCCAATGCCTGATACAGTGGTAGAGTTGTTAACAATGTCATATCATGCCATTAGCAGACACTGAAGCCTCTTTTCGTAAATAGGATAACTCACTACAAATTATCCCTGTATATTACTCACAATTATCTAAGTCCAGCATCATTCTGAACCCAAAAGGTAAAGTGCTGCCAAGAAATGGTCCATTACATTGCCTGTATACGTTATGTAGTCATTTGTGTGAACGTTTCACAAAGAAATCATAACACAATCTTCCAGTTATCCTCATTCCTAATTTCAGTCAACATCAAGGGTTGGAGAACTGGTCTTCGGTGTGATCATGACAACTCTGCTAATATCCTTCGGCACATAGATACATTTGGCACACTGTCAGCCCAACAGTCTTCTGGGTGTAGAACCCCAATGCTTGAAACACAAGCAGGATAGCATGTTGAAAATCAAACAGTCCCACTCAAATTCATGTAGAAGTTCTTGCGGTCGTATCGCGATAGTAGAAGCAATGTGTAAGCAAACCGCATCCCGACTCAAGTCATATTCTCCTGTAAACCAGTGAGTGTCCTGTCGTCACCAACTTCCTCACATTTTGCGAGTAACATTCAAGTCAATGCATGGGAAGGATGTTGATCAGAAAACATATACTTCAAACATGGACATTTGTCCAAGGAGTTCCTCTTCCAGAAGTTACTGTAAACGATCCAAACCTGCCTACCTGAGACCAGGCCATTTAAGATCCAGTCCCTTGCTTCAGTCTAACATCTGAGAGGGAATAACTTTATTATAAAAAAATAAAACAAAATGTTCTAAACCAAACTAAAACCCGGACATTTTCTCCAAAGTGGTTCTTATTAAATGTGGGCGATACTGCGATCGCAGGTCTCAGCCCTCTTCAGTTTTCCTTTGCTGAAAGTCTGGATGGAGTTAAGCAAAGCGGTGCGGGTCACTCCATTAGTAGATGGTGGGGGATTGAGGGACTGGCCTGGGTCACTGGCCGGGGGCGGAGGAGGCGGAGGAGGCGGGGGTGGTGGAGAGACTCCTGCATGGATAGAACACAACTGTCAGACACAGCGAGTCTATGTCAGTATATTTACAGTCCATTCAACCAGCCTGTGAAGAACTACCCATTCAACCTCACTGTGGTAGATCCTACAACAGGCAGTGCCACAATAGTGAATAATACATAATCCTATAATGACATTTCAATACTCTTACATCGGTTTGACCAAATGTTCTGGCTAAAACCCTTATTATTTAGCAATATTTCTCACACATAACCATGACATAGACATCACAATCTACAATGAAAACGGAATAGCCTAAATCCACAGGGATTTAGGATTCAGTCATATGGGACAGCTGTTGAAACACAATTGCCGAAGGTGGGTGGCAGAAGGGAAAGTTATTCATAGAATCATTGCAGATTGTGACATTTTAAAGCTGTATACACCCTTTTCAAAGCAAGCAAAGCCAAAACAGAACGATGACAAGACGAAAATAGGCTTCCTCCATGGTGTTCGTGCTTGAAAGAATAGTTGTCACTGATGTTAGTAAAGAAGAATGGAGAAAGTTTTGTGATATATTTCTTATACAGCAAATGACAAACTTGAACTTGAGAAAACAATAAAAAATTGACTGCAGACTGGCATGCAGAGCTGCTTTGACAGTGTACTAGGCAAAAGAAACTTGCCACGAACTAGGGTATACCACAGCTTTAAAAATGAGAGGAATCATTTATTTAATTTACTTTACCCAACACGTTCAAAATGGGGCATGCTCTACTTGGAAGACAGCACAGGGAGGAAAAGAGAGAGGTAGATGAGGGTTATTGTTCATTTGACATTCAGCAGTACAATCAATCACAGCGTGAAAACGACCAACTTCAACAGTATGGTGAGACACTTCGTGGAGAGGAATAGGAATGATGAGAAACTTGAAATGGATGGAATAAGACATACAGTCATTACATCACCTACATTATAAACAGCTCATGTTTAGACACCGGCTATTAATAGAATATCTTCTCAGACCTATGTATGTACTCTAGACTAAGGGCACAAAAACATGCATCCTTTTTATCGAACAACCCTGGTGACACATTCAGTAACATCATATCCTTGTCATATCCTTGATCACATACTTCACACTTACAGACATCTAGTGCAATAAAGGGGAGTAGAGGTTATAGTTGTTTGCTCTGGTGCCAGTTTACGAGTGTTCTGTCTCTTTTTGACCACAAGGGGGAGCACATTAACCACAACTCCAACTAGAGCCAACACAAACAGTTCCCATTGAAAGAGAGCTGCTGGTCAGCTCAAACACTCAATAAGCATCCACCATGTGCTGAGACAGCATTCCCACAGGGATTGGTTTAGATTTGTTTTGTCTAGTGACTGAATAAGGTTCAATAAAGCATTAGGTCGTACAGTACAGCAGTAGCCGGGCTGAAAGGGTGGTGTGTGTGTGTGTGTGTGTATGTGGGGGGGTTATAGGTCAAAACGGACGGAAGCATCTAGAGCACCAACCTGAGGTGGATGGGGGTGTTGGGGAGGATGGAGACGTGGGTGGGGAGCTGGCTCCTGAACCTGGAGGGGGAGGGAGAAAGCTGGAGGCTAAACTAATAATAAGCACACATACAGGGGCTCTAATATTGGAGAATATATATATATATATATATTTTTTTTAATTAACCATAGCACCAACATACCAGAGTTGTTGTTATATTTTACAGACAGGTCCTCCTCGTTTTCATAGGTTGACTGCCTGGACTTCTGCAAGTAGATTAGTGATATAATTCTGATAGCTACAACAGCCAAATCAGCACACTCACAAGGCCAGACAGTTCTGTAACAATGTAGGTCTTCTAGTCATTTAGAATGTCATTAACTATAATCAGTATCAATACAACAATTCAACATCATGGGACAGATTTGGCCAGCAGGAGGGCAGACACAATGGGGCCAAGAAGGCCAAACAGATTAAAGCTTCAGTACTCTCTCTCTCACTCCCTCTCTCCCTCTCTCCCTCTCTCACTCTCTCACTCTCTCACCCTCTCACTCTCTCACTCTCTCACTCTCTCACTCTCTCACTCTGTCCTATTCACTCACTCTCTCACCACATATCACCCTCTCTCACCACATATCACCCTCTCTCACCCTCTCTCACCCCCTCTCTCACCCCCTCTCTCACCCCCTCTCTTATCTCTCACCCCCTCTCACTCTCTCTGAGGGTTAAGAGGCTTCTCTACCTTTCTGGCCAGGATCTTCCTCTTCTTCTTCTCCTCCTCTGATCCATGGTGGGACTGAGCTCTCGTCAACCTCCTGTGCTGATGGATCTGAGGAAGACATCACACCATCAACCATAACAATCATCAACAGTTGGATATGGCAGTTAGAAACAATCCTTTGACTTTAAAATCAAGACACACGCCCACAAAATACACACTGGCTGAAATAAAAACCTGTCAGACAAACCATTTTCTGCTCCTCTTGAAGTCGCTTCTCGAAGCCTTCTCGGGCGGTCTTCAGCGCATCTTTTAACTTGGTGGGGATCTGCATTGAAGGATGACAGTGTTGGTGACTGAAATAGCTTTTTTAAAGTTAAGTGAACATTTATACCTAGACAGAATAAAACAAATACATTTGTCCTATAGGATGTTCCTGTATTTAATATGGAGGCATCCAAGTCAGGTGACACACACACCTTGAACTGGAGCTTCTCTGAGTGGTACAGGAGCACGTCGCTGAACAGCCTGCGAGCACCAGAAGACACATTGGAATAAAACGACATATCAATCCTGATTGTGTAATATCCATAACAGCTGGTCACAGTGGTGATCCTGGTCATGAGGTCTCTTATGTGCAACCCTTAAATTCATTATTATATAAACCAAAGAGGGGGGGGAGGGGGGGAAATATAGTTATACATGTACCAATACAGACAGAGACATCCTTCTACATAACATAAGTCAGTGTTTCTCATGGGGGGTGGAAGAGGACAAGGATAAGGACATTGCTATGAAAGCAGAATCGAATTACAAAGAGGGACGCGGCTGCCCTTCATGCTTCCCGACAGTTTGCCTTTCAAGTCTTTCGCAACAGCGGAAAGAAACAGAAGTACACAAAAGGACATAGTAGTAGTGTAGTATACTGGGTGTTTTGAATGAGGGCTGATTTGAGCTCACGGTGTCTGTAGTAGTTGCGCAAGAGTGGGCATCCCTGTCTTGCAGGCCTCAGTAGACAGGATGGATTGCAACACAGAGACTGGAGGCAGACGGGGGGGGGAATACAAGAAATCGTTAAATAATCCTTCCCAGAATTGTCCACTGACACTGTATTGCACAGTATATTTGCGGGCCTTCGAGTTTTCACATTTGAACGGCCAGCTAGAAAGACATGCAGTACATTATACTGTTGTACTATTTTCAGCTTTTAATATCAGCAGTCACTGCAAGGTTTTGTTCACTGGTTTGTAGTGTCTTATGGTCTTATAACCATACTATGACTCGAGTCAAAGGCACATACCCACTGAGGTGGAAGGTGCCGGTGGGTACTGGTCCACGGGCACCGTGTCCGGAGGGCTGCCGTACATCATTTCATACAGTAAGTGACCAAACGAGTAGACGTCGATGCTCTCTACGGTCTGAAGTCATACACAAACACACAGGCTTGGTTATGAGGTCGAGAAAAAAACGGACTTGTAAAAAATTAAACTTAAAAAACGGCGTACTACGACAGGAATGTGCATGTCTAGGGTTCAACGTCCTACAGACTGTGTGCATGCATGTCACTGGTTCTTACGTTGATTTTCCTGAACTGGGCTATGTAGGGCCGGTAGTAGGACGGTAGGCCCAGAAGGCTGTTCTCTATGTCCAGCAACTTGCAGGTATTGTCCTCTAACACCACGTTGGAGGCATGGAGATGGCCATACTGGAAGCCCTTATCATGGAGAAACTTCAGGACCTGCATTTGACACAAACAAAAGCATAGCAGGATTATGAGATGACGTCCCTCTTACAGAGTCCCTTAAACACCTGGAAAGAGTCTGCGGAAATGTTTAATTCATGGTGGTCGTTAATTGAGGTAGACAGCCAGGTCCACAGTGAAGTCTTTGGTGTCACACTAAACACAGACCCGTGGAATGGTTTGACTGCTCATGGACTAGGGTTGCCTCAAGCTTTATCCTATACCAATCCATTCTTGTTGCCATGCCTGAGAGGGCGTGCAAGTAGAGCATGCTACTGAGACAGCAGGGAGAAGGAGGCCACGCCCACACGTGAATGAGAAACGATGCGGGGCCCACCTCCAGAACCTGCCGCCCGTAGAGCCTGATCTGCTGCAGCTCCAGGCCCTGGGTCTTCTTGGGGTTGCAGTACTTCTTCATGAAGGGCTCTTTGGGCTTCACCTGAGGGAGGGCCACACAGACACATCAAACACTCATAATGTCACACTATGCACCTTCCTGCCAAAGTCAATTCCTTGTCTGTGCAAACTTTCTTGGCGAATAAAACCCTTTCTGACAACTACCCTTTGCTGACTAGACAGAAAAAAACGAAGCACGTCAGCTATATTAACACCTGTCGACAACATGCAAAAGGAAGTTATGCATTAACTGAAAAACCTTGCCTGGTATATTGTTGAAACACAGGTCAAGGAGAGGCAGTCTGGTTACCTTGCATATGTGGTCTCTCAGAGTGCCTTTCTCACTGAACAGCCTGATGACCAGTGCTGAGGACTCACTGGTGTTGGCGAACGTCACTGGGTAGATGTACGGGTTCTAGAGAGGACAGACAAGATCACAACTATGAGATCTGGCCCAACTCCATGACAAATATTTCACTTCCACCTCAGCTTGGATGCTCTCTGTCAACCTTTAAGCCATGTCTGGCCATTCCGTTAAGTGTATCAGTTTGAAGTTAAACGCATGTTAACCATCGGAGAATGGGAACTGACAGCAGCTCGACACAAATAATCTCATTGTGGTCGGAGCGTTACGATGTTTTGTATCTGTGGGGCGATGGAGCAGTCATGGGACCCTGGGGTTTTTTCCACCCCGTTTCACTCACACATTAATCAGCTGCTTGAGGGTGAATTCAAGGGAGAGGCCTGAGAGAGGCTGAAGGCACGGAACCAGCCAATAAACACAACAGTGATTTTATACTGGTAGTTAGGGCTGACTTGTACTATAAATATAGGCTCCAGTACGGTGTACTGGGAGAATAGTGGTAGAAACGAGTGTCTTAGCAGATCAGAGATCGTCAGTGGAATAACATACATTGGAAAACTGAGAGAAGGTTGTTTGGTAGACTGTAATCCCCCCCACCCCTCCCCCCCTCCCCCTGGAACTAAGAAGGAATGCAACAGATTCTGTCTCATGGGGGGTGTGGTGGTGGTGGCGGCAGCGGCTGTGTTGTTCATCGTCACGGAAGTGATCGATGATATCGACTACACCAAATCATGTACAGTGCCAGTCAAAAGTTTGGTTTCCATGGGAACATGTGTCCAAACTTTTGACTGGTACTGTATGTGTACACTTATGAGGAGGGCTGGTTAAAGTGTTCCTGAATGAAGACGGTACGCACAGCCAATGTAGGGAGCAGCTTCATTGTAGACTGAAGGTCTTTGTCTGACAGGAATTTATCTGGACCCAGGTCAACCTATGAGACAGGGCGAAATAAAACCGCACAATTAGACACTCCGAACGCTAATCGCAAGCTGTGGAACGTCAGGAAATGACTTGACACTTACCCAACTTAATACTTGTCGTTCCTTTGGTAGATCTTTGTTTTTTATAAGGAAATATTTCTTTCGTATCCTCCATCCTGCATACATCAACACTTTGTTATACATAAACAGCTTGGCTGACAAACATGTGCATGTAGACAGTTGTCTGGGAAAGATACATGACATCAAATTACCCTGTCGCACTCATTAAATCACTTCAAGGTAAAGACTTGACCTCCTTACTAATAGTAAGCAGCACGTTTCAATCAGACTTCATTTGATGAAGCATTGTAATACTAATAAAATGCTATTTGTCATATTTATCTCCTAATAGGACATGACATGGAGGACTCATGACCTAGGGATAGATTTCATTACATCAGTTTGATCCTGACAAAGGGGATCTTATGTTCTGTCTTACCAATGTCTTTCAAAGGCTCCACAACTTCCCACTTTGGGTCTGATCTGAAGAACATGGACACCTGCTGCAAGGCGATTTCTGCAACAGAATGTATGGTTCAGTGAAGCAATCTCTTAAGAAATGGTGCATCTAAAGAAACCAATGTACTCATCTATGTTAAAATTCTTTTTTTTTTCTTCTAAATGTTCATGTGTTCATGCACCCATTACTGGGTATTAGTTATACAGACCTGTGTAGTTGGCAGAGTAGTTATTAGGATCCAGGAACTTTTTTACTAGTTCACAGCTGGAGAGCACATGGTTCTGGGTAATGAAGTCTAGGTAGGCCTGGAGTCCTCTTTGTCTCTCTGCTATGAACTCTCTGTCCATGTTCCCTAACAGCTTCTTAGGCGGGAGAGGCAGGTTTATGCCAGAGACCTGAGAGTTGGGGAGAAGGGAGAAAGTTGATGAGTAAGAGTGTGTGTGTGTGTGTGTGTGTGAGAGAGTTTGGAACTAGAGAGACACATAGTAAGAGAGTTAACAGTGTGGAATCCGAGATTCTAACAATGAACTCCACAGGAAATTCGCTTGTAAAACCTCAGCAAAAACAGAACTTCCCCTGAACAATGCAACTTAGGCATTTTGTAAAAAAAGAAATACAATTTCCAGGGAGGACAGTACGTCTGTCATGGTAAACAGTAGAGCTCTTACCAGCAGACTATTATTCAGCATGTCAAAATCACTGTATCTGCGAATGACCTGCAATAAAAAGAAACATTAAACAGTGATGGGCATAATATGTAAAACAAAAACTCCCCAGACTAGTTATTGATGTTTTCATAAGGAAACTGGTTCTCATTTACCTGCCAACTGTTATCTGAAGAAACACCTCTTTGTATGCGGATTATGTATTCCTGGAAGAGGAAGAGACAGAAGCGATAACGTAGATAAACATTTATGAATAATGAAGTGTCGTCTCTCATACTTTTATTCTTGCTTACTTCTTTTCACGTGACTGGTCCATGATGGTTATGAATCAACCCAACCTTTATTACTGCTCTTTGCTCATGGGCGTTGTTCAAACAGACAAAGAACTCATGTTACTCCTACACAATGTTTCTCAAAGGTCAGTTTTAATTAGACTGTTTCACAGGATAGACAAATTGTATATCCTGTAGACTAACAAAAGGATGTGTGAAAGGAAGGTAACTGAACCAAGCCACGGCAAAAGTCCAAAGTTCTGACTTAAGCCTCTTCAGATAATCCGGTCCTGGACCAGCAACAGTACTGAGGGAAGTGGAACATTACATGAGGTGTCTTTATAATAAATCTAATCTGGGAATTATTTCCTTACCTCAAAGTAAACACAGTAGGCCCTATAGGTTAGACACAATCATCAGTCTATTTTTCTAGTCTACCTCAAAGTCAAAAGCAATCTTGACTAATGTGATTTAGCTTTGCCCTTGGTTAGATATTTCATATTATTGATCCGAGGCTCTACCCTATTTGTAAAGTCGTACATTTAAACGTCTCAGTTATCATTTCACCAGCACTTCAATTTCCCTTGCCAGCTAATAGCTACGTTTATCGGACCGGTGATGAACAGCGTCACATGATATGAACCAGCTGTAATACTGTCAAAACAAAACGCTGTATTCAAGTTCAACTAGCAAATTAGCAAGCTACCACTAGCTTCTACCCAGCTACACATTCAAAACATTTACAACATTCTGGCGGGGTGATTGCTGATAAGAAACAAATATAACACATTTACAGTATTTTATTAAACAAATCGTGAGTAGCAAGTTGACGTATTAGGAGCTAGTTTGACTTCAAAGCATCCAAATGGCCTCTGCTAGCAGTAGCATGCTATTTTACATGACTGAGCGTCGGTTTGCTCACACTGTGAGTCACAGCTAAACTTGTGTCAACAAGATTGGCAAGCTATCTTACTGTTAGCTATGCATATCCTCTTCAGCTAGTGACTCGATAAAATGGTGAGGCAGATATTGACATTATGGAAAGTAACGGTAGCTTGCTATTGCGCCCTCCACCATTTCGCTCGCTTACCGTATGTGACTGTAAATTCTGGCTCGCTTCGATCACCGCGGTCAGAGCAACTGTATCATCCAACAGTACCCTTCCAGGTAAGGGCTTCTCCAAAAACGCCATCCCGACATAGGTACAACCACAATGAGGCCGCACTTTAAAAAAAATGACAGGCGGTTATATTTAAATTCGACTAAATGTTTAGTTAACTACGTAGCTTGATCTTTCAGTGATATCGTGAGCTGCACTGTGCCAGTGACAGGACGGACAGGGTGGATGGCTTCCGACTCTCTCGTTCAACGTGGTTAATGAGGCTACGTAGCAGCTCCCCGCCCTGAAGGTGGAGACATTCGACTAGGAATTTTCAATCCATTTTTTAGAAAGGGAAACTGAAACAAAATAACCTATATAACTTTACAGGTTAATAAAATCCCTGAATACTATATTGGTCATAATAATCACACAAATATGCAAGGTTCAATCAATTCAATTTATTTAATGTAGAAATATACTAGGTTTAACTGACTAAAGTTGTGTAAGTGATGTTTGGGTGTTTTTTTGTTTTTGTTAGTATGACTGTATTACCTAGGTCTCTTATGCATACACACACATCTCTTAACCTCATCCCCTACACATAACTCATTTCACATCTCAAATGTCTTATCTTTGGACCTCCGTCCTTAATTGACCAGATCTAATGAAACAATAAAACATTGTATGACCCCAATCTACTCGTAGGTTTCCATGTAAAGATGGTTGGCGCACACACACCCCACACAAATGATTTTAGTTAACATATATTTAGAAAGTGCAAATGAAATAACCAAAATTCTTATCCCTCTTCTCATGGTGTTTGTTTGTCCTCTGGCATCATCACCATCACCTCTCCCTCCATTACCACTTTGTCTTTCACAGAGCAGGTGACTGCTATGAAGGCAAATGACATCTTAATCTTCTTCACCTCTGCCTCAGCCAGAACCTCCTCTCCAATGTACAGAGGAGCAGGGAAGCGGATTTCCTGATAGAGGAATATGCAGCCTCGGCCAGGCATCTTAGTCCCCAGTACAGCCGATATGAGCCCGTTTATCAGCACGCCGTGAACGATGGGAGTTTCAAAAGATGTGGTCTTGGCATACACCGGGTCCAAGTGGAGGGGATTAGTGTCTCCTGTCAGCTCAGCGAACACCGCCACATCTGTGGCACTGAAGGCCTTGGTCAGCGAGGCCCGCTCGCCAACATAGAGGTGACGGCTACCAAGTAAACACGTAAGGGGGTTGGTGGATCCCCTGGCTTCAGCACAGTTGAAGGATGAGCCCCTTTGTTTGGATATGACATTTCTCCAAATACTGTTCATTCTTTGCATTTTGGTTCCTCTCCAAGTGTTCTTCTTCCACCCAGATTCCCGATTACAGAATTAGTTCACGACTGTTTCCAGACAGAGCTAGCAGGAAAGGAGACACCTAGGGAGACCAGTGAGACAAGTTCAGGTATGCCTTTGATAGACCCAAAAAGATTCACATCATTGCATAATTGTCTCAATCGTTTACATTGGCTCATTCATGGTCACTTATTGTTAACTGCTGTCTATAGAATACTTTTAAGATTAGTACGTGATGGCTGGCAGCATTATTACAGCCTACCTGAAGGATTCTGAAAGCACACTGTTCATTCTTATAGAATCCCAGAAACGTCAGGGCACTCCACAGCTTCACAAAGCCACTGAGAAACAAAGGGCCACAACAGTAAATGTAGTGTACACATTTAATAGATAAGCAAAAAGGTTAACTCATTTAATTGCAGGTGAAGCAATTACCTGTTGCAAACACGAAGCACTGCAGTTAATGTCTTCTCATCAAATTTCAACAGGTCAAAAGGTGATGCTGCTCCAACCTACAAACGGGATGAGGGTGTCCCATATAAACAATTTAGTGCTTCAAGTGCATAATTTCAATACTGCAAAGTGTCATGACAAGGGCTGAACAGAATGCTACATTACCTCTCCATACAAATCTCTGAGGCCAGTGATGATCAGCTGCTTCAGTTGGACCGCACTGAGTCTGGTGCTTTCATTTTCCAATTCTCTAATAATAGATTGATGTATACTTGAACAGTCATGACTGTAGGTGCATGTATGGTGTACAACCAGGTGATCATGCTAGCCTTTGTTTTAAATGGACACAAATCTACTAAATGAACACACATGAGGAAGTTGTCAGTGACGGTGTTGTCATTTTTTGCTACTGTTGCGCAAAAATATAAGGCTAACCCTAACTTTACAGATACGCTAGCGCAGCATCTGCTGGTTGCCAGTTCTGAAAGGTAACAATAATGATAGGACACCGGCGTTTAACATCAGCACACAGTGGACGTAACTGCAAGAAAGGGGGCTGCCTGGCAGCAATGGCATTGGTCGTCCGAAGCATGCATTACTGACTGTATACAGTTTATTGTCCTGGTCAAGCACGTTTGGAAAATAGCAATATTTCTAAACAGTTTGATTTGGAAGTATAAGGACACAACATTTCATATCATGGAAAGGTTAGAACTTACAAGGAGATCCTCATATAGTGGTATACTGATGCGTTTTTGTACACAACACGTTCGTAAGTTGCAGGTCCCTCCACTTTGCCAGCGCGCCGCATTCTATTATGGTTACAATCGTGTCCCCTTGGCCTTGAAACAAACAAGTAGCGAATTTAGGTCGCCAGCGTTATTTTCTAGCTCAACCACTCAAGTCAGAACAGGACTGTAGATAGCTGGCTGGACTGGGTAAACGTTCACTTATTTAACATTCATTATGTAATAACTCAACCTTGTGTTTGCTAATACCACGTTGGACAAGCTATATCCGTCATGCATGTGGAGGTAAGTATGCTAGCTAGTTAGATGCTACCTAGTTATTGAGACTAAATTATACTATTCCACGCCACGAAAATACCCAACGAAAAATGTCTAACTGTACTGCTATACTCACCAATTCCACAAATATGCTTTCTTTGTTAGAATCCGCATTAAAATGTTATCGAGTGCAAGCAAGTTTGCTTCCTTCTTGACCCCCGCCCACGTGTTTGTCCCCCAGGTGCGCGTGCGCAAGACAAGTTGTAAACAAGGGCTCTAGAAGGCCTATATCGCTACCTAGCGCTGAAGTAGGACAAAACCAACTCGAGTCCTCTGCCCACAACTTTGCACTGTTCTCATGACCACACTGTTATATCTGAATCTGAAAACAGTTGAACTCGCATACAATTTGTGATGGTAAAAACCCCGAAATAAATGGATGACAAGGATATATAATTCAAAAAATGATGTATTTGACAATTAAGTATCAGTATTCTTGTGAAGTGACATAAATAATTAAACAAGAAGAAATTGGAATACACTGCCATTGATAATGTTTTGTGCATTGGTTGCCACTGCTTAGGGCACAATAGAAATGTACTAAGGTAGTTCTATGTGCTAGTGCTTTATGTTAGGGGTTTCTTCTACATGACACCACGGGGTAAATATAAGTACTTTATAAACTGTTTTCTTCTATAATTCTTCTGAGAAGACATTTGTAAACTGGGTTGTCAGTAAAATAAAGAGTAAAATAAATCAAGTTTCACATTGTTACACCTCGTAGTGTAACAGGAATGGAATACAAAACTCGGATCAGTATCCATATGGATTTGTATCCATATAAATCCTTTGCCTGCCACAACCTTTAACTTAGAAAACAGAAAAATGAGGTAAGTAGACAGTACGGTGGGCCGGGTGATGCAGGTTTAGTCCCTGAGTCTGGACTGGATTACAAAAATATTAAACCTAAATTATTTACAAAATAGATAACAGTATTTGTACAGTGGTACAAGGGAATGCCTCAAGAGAGCTTCTTGCTTCTGCGTGTGTTGTGCTGAGAGTTAAGGTAGTCCATGATAAGCTGAGCCGTTTTGCGAGGTCGCTCCATCACCACAGAGTGACCACAGTTGTCCAGGAGGTCCACCTGGCAACCTGGAATGGCTTCTTTCAGCACTGTGGCCCCTGATACATCTACTACCTATAAGAAGGTGACGAGTTATCAGATGCACACCTAACTAGAGGTATGCATTTGTTTTGTATTTCTAAGGTGTAGAATGAAAAAAGAAAGTCAAATGAAATCTATTATTTCACTCCTCTGTTAAGAGTTGTCAATTGATCCTACCTGATCGTGTTTCCCCCAAATAACCTGCACAGGCACCGTGATCAGGCGCAGGTTCTCTTGTAGAGAATGTCGAGACTCCTCTCCCACGATCTCCATGAAAACTGAGGAGAGACAGAGAAGAGGACACCATTCCCTTCATGAATAGTTAAAAATCCGTTAACACACACACAAATCAATTCTGTTCAAAATAGGTCATACGGAACATAACTAGGACAATCATTTTGATGGACTGATTCTATAACTGTTGACTGATGTATTTTATCATCAGTAATTCCAGTGGACCCACTGACCCTCTCGGTAGAAGTCATTGTGGGGGATCCGCACATCCACCAATCCCTGGAGGATCTGGGATGAAAAAAAGAGGGGGAAAAAAACAGCTGAGCTCTTATCTTTTCTACGGAACAGACAAATATGAAGGTCCTTTGCTTCACTTCAACTTTCCCACAAGAGAAAAATACAGAGAGCAGCATAGGTTTAGCACAGCCGAGGATGGAGGGTTGGAGGTACTGTAGGAGGGGAAGCAATGATGCCTTCCGCATCCCAGAGGTCAATTCTATGTCCTCGCTAAGTAGGGGACACGCATAATGACGATTGATTTTCAGTCCTTTTCAATCCTTTCCGAAAACCTCTCACTCTGTGGACGTCCTCGGTACCTGCTGGGGGATCTTGAAGCGGACGAAGGAGCAGAGCCTCAGCATCTCCTCCATCTCCTCCGGGGTGGAGGGGATGAGGGGGATGTCCTGGCTGTTCTGGTTCTTCTCCAGCTCACGGAGACGTGCCACAAACCTACTCTCGTTAGGGTACTCAAGACCTGGGGAGATGACCACACAGTGCTGCATTGTAGTTGTTCCTCATGACAGGGAAATTCAGTGTCAAATATCTTATAACAGTAGTAAACTCGTGTCGACATGTGGCACATATTCTAGCTTCATGTTGATATTGACAATAAACTGTTGTTGCCCAAGCTTCCTTATAGTATCACATGACTAAGATTCAGCTATACCATTCGTTGAAAACTTTAACATTCACAAGCTTCCTTACCCGCCGGGCAGATGAGAGTGACACTGCAGAGGTCCGTGGGGAAGCGGGCAGCATACACTCCAGCTACGTTTCCACCCATGGACGTACCCACCAGGTGGAAAGGCCTCTTGTTCAGACGGAAGCTCGCTACAAACTACTCAAGAGACAAAGTAGCATTTTGAATAGTCAGGGGATACTCCTACATCAATAAATCCTGGTATACAACACAGGTAAGGAACAATGCCCTTTGGAGATCATTGTGATCTATGGGAAGCTTTGTTTCAAGAGCAGGAAGTGATGAGACGATAAAGATGAGCCCCCTACCTGGCGGATCCTTTGGACCTGGCCTTCGATGGAGTAGTCTACCGCGCTGGTTCGTGTGGTCCCCTCATGCCCTGGCATGTCAACACATACCACGTGCACGTTCTTCGGGAGAAACTAAAGAGCAGAAATGCACAATAATCACACAGTTCAAAACTCCAACAACAACCCAGGCAATCGAAATGCTGTTTATTATGATGCACAGGCCATTATGTCCAGAAGCATAGGACTGAAGTAGGGATAGTACCTTGACTACAGACAGCCACATGTCCTTGTGGGCTGAGAAGCCGTGTAGCATCAGTATAGAGGGCCGGCCGCCCCCCGGCTTGCCTCTGTGGGAGTAACAGAACCGGTATCCTCCGCAGTCGACATAATCCACCTTGAGGCCGAGCCGCCTCCGCCAGTACCTAGGGCAGAACGAAAGAGGGAGGGGGGCCGTTCAATAGGGAACCGTGCCCCGAGCAATTCACAACACAGTGCTTCACGTGAACTGCTGCTGCAGCATCTTTCCCGTTCTCCCTCAGGCACTGCTTCTGTGTTATGGTTTCAGCTTGGCTGAGTCTGTCATTGAGGGACCCCTCAGGGCACTGAGCATGAAGAGCTTTCATTATGATCCTAACTGACCTTGAAGGAGTGAGTCAAGCTCTACCAGGTCCAGAGAGCCTCCTTAGAGACGGGAGCAGTGAAGACGTTTACCGCCTCACTCTGCCTAGTCATGGTCCACCAGGCAGTTTGCGTAAGGTCACACTGACTGTACACTGTCTGCCTGTATGACTGTGAGTGTGTGTGTGTGCACGAGTGTGTGCACGAGTGTGTGCACGAGTGTGTAGCCATTACCTTTAGCCCAAATGATAAGCAGGTCAAAAAGATAGGAAGTTAAAGGTCAACTTCCATGGAGTGTTTTCAATTCAGGCTAATTATAATACAACACTGCACATTGACACAACAAACCACAAACCTTCAATTACCCAGTTCAACTCTAATTCAAACTCCCCCACAAAAACACATTCAAGCATGTCTGATCTTTTTGTTGTTGTTCTCAGTTAACAAGACGTTTTTCTTTTCCTTACCAGTAGTAAACTTTGATGAGGGCAGCTGGCCAGAGCATGAAGGAAGCCACAAATGCCAGGATGGGGATGGCTAGAGTACTTCCAGCTAGGACAAACATGTTCACTACATCCAGGTCCATGGCTAGATTCCCCTGCAAGACACCACAGGAATGTCAGTAGAGTAGGTACTATACACATAACCAATAAAGCACCACTTAAAAGGATGGCGTGTCTGCATTACCATGTCACAGGGACAGACTAACAAAGAAGAGGAAAGACAGAATCTTGCAATGCACCAAGAGGCAGAGCGCTTGCTGATGTCAACCCTTGCAGTCTTGGAATGCTGTCACAACCTATACAGTCAGTCCATAGCAGCCAAGGCCACTCATGTGTGTGGACCCTGAGGAGAGCACCACTGCAGCCAGACAGCCAGCCGGCAACAACAGTCTCTCAGGGAATACAGTAGCCAGAGTAGCCTTCACTGGACTCTTATTTGCTGCAATAAGCAGTTCCTATAGTGCCCAGGAAGGCAGTGCATATTCCTTTACCAACAATCTCAGAATCACTCTGACGCAGTGGGCTGTAACTGAAAGAGAGACTATAATAACTGGTCAAGAGAGACTGAGAGAGAGACACAGAGACTGAGGGGCAGAGAGAGAGAGAGAGAGAGAGAGAGAGAGAGAGAGAGAGAGAGAGAGAGAGAGAGAGAGAGAGGCAGAGAGAGAGAGAGGGAGGCAGAGATAGAGAGAGGCAGAGAGAGAGGGGCAGGAGGGAGCGATAACCAGCATAATGGAAGCATGAAATATCAATCTGTGCATGCCACAGGATACACAGAGACAAACAGAGAAGTGCTCTACATAGATCCGATATTCTTTCAATTCATTGTGGCAAACCAAGTGGGTCCGAGGGTGAGTCTCAGCGGGTCCTTTGGAGAGGGCCTTTAATGTGAAACATCGGCGGTACACCCATCATATGAAAAATAAGAAATGCCTTTTAATGCATTTAACAAGGATCATAGACCGAGGAAAGGATTGATCTGTTAGTGTGTCTGTTAGGAGAGTACCCCGCTACATTCTGTTGCGTAAGAGCATGCGCTACCATAGTGGAACGAAAATAGACCTCATCAGCTATAACTAGATCAACCTGAAAAGCACATTGCAGTGGTTGTAGCCTATTAATAAACCTGGTAGAACGTGACCTATATAGAAATATGCCAGGTGATGCGTTCACGGACCCAAGAACAACTGGAAATGAGAAAGTACCGAATGCTAATTTGCTAAACTGTTCAATCGGTTTAGGTCATGTAATGTAGATATTCATGTTATCTCCAGTAGAGGCTATATCCATTTTGTGACAATGGAGCTTTCATACTACTGTAACACTTAAATAAATAGCTTGCGCTGTGCGTGTTCAATCTTACCTCTCGTCTTCAGGCACTAACGAAGGAACACTTGTGTTGATCCAGCGAACATGAATATCCGTCTGTGCTCTGTCTGAAATAACACCGTAATTTTCATCAGTGCATCTTGATCTTCATCTGACTCACTGGTAGAAGAGATTAGAAACAGTGTTTGCGAAATATACAAGAACCTTTCAACTGCCTTAAAGGGGAGGGGAACGCTCGTGGATATGTAATTTCCTTGACTGCCGACTAAAAATACTATCGAAGTCCCATTGTCGGATAAAAGTAGCTTATGTATTCTCTTCCGAAAGGAAGATTCTATTTATGATTCCGTATTGTAACTATTCTGAGTACCCTTGAAATTGCCATGATAAGGGATTCTCTGTGATAGCATCAGGAGAGTCGGTTGAATTGAGGTCATTAATTGCATCATTACAGAGTATTATGATCTAACATAGCTTCAGAGCAATCGCTATAATTATATCAGAGTAAATCTATGTTCATGTGAACTGTTATACATAAAGGACAGTTAAATTAAACCGTTCTCAAAGCATACTTTAATTGACGTTTAGACCTAGTTAAAGAGATGGCCTGTTCAACTTGAAAACGTGCAGGCCTATTTTATTTTTTATTCCGAGGTTTTTGTATCAGATTGCAGTTCTAATTTGGCTCTACATTTCATCTCAACCATACAGAAAGTTTATAGAGATGATGTGAACCTCGTGTGTGACTGCCGCAATACATTTTCCATTGAAGACATCAATATATATAATATACAAACACTCCACACATTTCCTACCAGTGTGGGCGTCTGTCTAAGTACTGTGTGACCTCTCTGTCACAGGCAGCAGGAACCGCAGAGTAGTCAGATACCCAAAATCTTTGTAAAAAATAGAACTGAGAATAGGAGGTGGTTTCCTCTGAAAAATCATGCAGGTCAGGTGCTGGGAGTCACACAGCTAAGCCTATAACTGTCCTACAGGAAACTATCATCAGCCACTGTACTGGTGACCCCTCAGTCAAACCTGGTCAGAACTGTGCTGCCTTTGTGTCAATAATGGCAGGAATCTGGTTTGCTCTGGCCCTGCTGTCCATCGGTGAGGTCTCCTCCCTGAAGATATGCTCTTTTAACATCCAGTCCTTCGGGGAGAGGAAGATGGAGAGGACTGAGGTGGTAGATGTGATTTTAGATGTAAGTACGTCAGATGTGGTCCACCTGTTAATACTGTGTATTGTGAATCATTCATTAAAGCTAAACCCATTGAACAGAACCGAGATGTAACACGCAAAGTCTGTGTTATGTGTGTAAATATTGTGTTTCTGGTACATGCTGTGTGTATTTTACAACATCTTTATTTATGTCTGTGGCAGGATGTGTTTAAAACAATGCATGGATGTTGAATCTATTATGAGTGAAGGAAACGCTGCGAACTAACCAGTAGTTGGCTGCTCCAATGCATTCCTCTTTCGCAAACTATGTTAACGGTACATGCCCATGGCAATTATTCCTCAACTGAGTAAACAGAACGACCTTTGCACTTCAAACTGAGTAAACAGAACGACCTTTGCACTTCAAGCCCATTGCATTACTACAGTAGAACTTCTTGAACTCAAAGTTTCTAAAGTCATTCTCTCATTAGGAGGAGTATTAGTGAAGTTGTCAAGAGGATTTTTAGTATGAAAATACTTTGCATAATGCAACAGAATATAATAGTCTACAGCTACATTTTCATAATACAAATTCTGAATGAATCTCAAAAAATGGAGAACTGAAAGTGTCATTTAAAGTTTAGCAGAAAATAGCAAGCTGGGAAATAGAGAATGCCTTGTTTCCCACGACGATAGACAATGTACTATCCTGTTTTAGTTACTGTTAAGATATGTCCCTGATCTGAAATAATTGGTGGAACTAGTGCAGTTTCAAGCTTGTTTCATGTATAACAATTATGTTAGATAAGTTATGACACAGGAGTTGGTCAGTCTTCTTAAAAAGAGAACTTTCTGCACTGCAGATCATTGCTCGCTGTGACATCATGCTGATCATGGAAATCAAAGACGCCAGTGGGACTGCTTTCCCTCAGCTGATGACACGCCTCAACAGGTAAGGATGTCCAATCACTCCTCAGCAACAGGTGAGGATGTCCAATCACTCATCAGCAACCTCCTCAAGTCCCTCCCATCAAATCAAACCCACAAAGAAATGCAAGCAAAACTGCAATACATAACGAAACAAAAATACAAACAATCAAATATCCTGCAATTATGTATGCAAAAAGTATTAATCTACACAGAGTACATTTACATGTATTCATTTAGCAGACACTTTTATCCAAAGCGACTTCCAAGAGAGAGCTTTACAAAGTGCATAGGTCACTGATAACAACAAGATAGCCCCAAAAAACATTGCGGGTAGCCAAAACATGAAGCACATATTGTGAACAACCACAATAAGTGCCAAAGGGAAGAACCACAAGAGCATGTAATTAAACAAGTTACAATTAAACAACATGAATCGCTATAAGTGCAAGTGTACCTGTAGAAAAGCAAGCAACGGTAAAAAATATTTCAACAATTTAAATCAGTTACCACTAACCAACAAGAGCAGCAAGGCTCTAAGCAAGAGTCTAAACAAGGGGTCCAGCAAACCATTCCTAAGTACCGTCGTACTCCCGTACATACACAAAACAACTCAATAAGCATGTATCCCCTCACAAGAGGAAGAATGTAATTTTGTTATCGTCTCATTGCTTCTTCCATTGGTTTTTCACATTTCCTGTATCCCCTGTATAACAAATAGCCAACACTAGCAAGTCAAACTCTCTTATTTTGTACCTGGCAGTAGGTACAGGTCCAGGAGGGCAGAGTACAATTACATCATCAGTGAGAGGCTGGGACGGAAGTCTTACAAGGAGCAATATGCTTTCATCTACAGGTCAGTTCCCACTGGGGACCCAGTCCTTGCGAGGAGGCTTCCGGTGGTGGCTGTGAACGGGTGTTTCATCCCTCCGCTCTGTCCGTGTGTTGTCTGTTCTGTGTCACAGGCAGAGGCTGGTGTCTGTCAAGTCATCGTACCAGTACCCTGACACCCAGGCTGGGGACATGGACGCCTTCTCCAGGGAACCCTTCGTTGTCTGGTTCTCTTCCCCCAAGACAGGTCAAGTAACAGAGACAGACAAGCAGGGTTGCCACTTTTAGAAGGATTCTATTTGTTCAGTAGTGATACAAAGGCTAAAGAACAGCTGACCTCTTCAGTTATCTTCACAGGTCTGCTGAGGGCTTGAACAGTCCACTGTGTGCTTAGACCAAATGACCAGTGTGTGTGTTAAATGCTTGAATCTTTAAAGATGTTAATGGAAGATGTGCCCCTCCCTCTCTCATCTCAGAAGTGAAAGACTTTGTGATCATCCCCATCCACACCACCCCAGATGCTGCCGTGAGAGAGATAGATGAACTTTATGATGTCTTCCAGGATGTGGACCAACGATGGACTTCTGAGGTACACTACTAAGACAGACACTCTGAAAGGACTGCTCTGCTACTCCCTAATCAGCACAAACTGTCCTGTAGGGAAGGATACTGGCCGTTGATAGAACCAAATCTATTGTGCGGTTCCCATCTCTGACACTAGCTATTTGTAGCCCTTATGTTCTAGAACACTACAGTACAAAATATTCGAACTGAAATGAACCAAGGCAAAACAAGTTATTTAATATTCATGCAGACCATTTCCTAACAATGAGAGGTCTGTTGTGTGTTTATTGTGCAGTGGATTATCTGTATCAGTGCGTTTAAGCCGTTCTGTATCAAGAGCAAATCTGAAACGAGAAGCTGATCTCTCAGTGAATGAAAGGGTTCTGTTCCTCAAACATGTAGCACAGACAGTTTCACCTTCAGCCGGAAGCTCCCAGCCACCTGGCAAAAACACGTGGTTTTCTAAATCAGGCTTTTCTTTTCAAGCTCAGTGCTTTTTTTGTTATAAGATCTGTATCCTGTTTGATCTGTTCTGCAGAACTACCTCATCATAGGGGACTTTAATGCGGCGTGCGGTTACGTACCTCGGAGGGAGTGGGCCAACATCCGCCTGCGGTCTAACAGCAGTTTCCTGTGGCTGACAGGCGACAACATCGACACCACAGTGAAGGAGTCCACCAGCTGTGCCTATGACAGGTTCGCTCTCGTCGGGGGTTGGGGGGGAAAGTCTCCTGTGGTCTCCTCTCCACTCCTCATCCTCTCCTCCTTCCTCTCCTCCACCTTTGCATCCAGCTGCAGTTGGAATTGGGTTCTTGTCTGTCTGGGGAATCTCCTCTTCCTTAAGTTAATATAGAGTTTCATACACTTCCAATACTAACTCAAGCACACCGTAAGTGTGTAAATGATCATTCATACAGATCTGTATGCAGGCCAAACAGATCTGTATGCAGGCCATACAGATCTGTATGCAGGCCAAACAGATCTGAGGCTGGTTGATGCAGCCTCCTCTGTCTGCAGGGTGGTGCTGCATGGTGAGGAGATGACCCGGGTGGTGGAGCCCACCTCTCTGGAGGTGTTTGACTTCAGACGAGAGTACCACCTCACAGAGCAACAGGTGCAGTCCTGCAGCCGACCCAATCACCCCTTTAAATACTCAGGAACTACTGTACTGTATATCAGGAACACAGCTGTCAGAGACACAGGCGGGTCTAGTTCAGCCAGACTAGTAAGGGATATAGAACGGAAGCCTAGACCTTCAGATATTACAGTATCCCACAGTTCTGTTTCTGCCAGAGCTTTGCAGTTTTCCTGTAACACAACACAGACTTCTCTAGTTACAGTAGGTGACAGCATTTTCGCCAACCATTGGTCTTTCCACATTGCTCACTGTTTAGTATGTTAGAGCAAAGGGGGTTTGCCTCATCACTGTGCTTTCTGGTTTTGTTTCAGGCACTGTTGGTGAGTGACCATTTCCCAGTGTGCATCACTGTGAATGCAGCCCAGAGGAGAGGCAGAGGGGGCTGATGGAGCACCTGTGGAAGTGTGTCTGTGGGTGTTTCTACTGTAGTGTTTCTACTGTAGTGTTTCTACTGTAGTATTTCGCTTTGCTCCAGTGCTCTTTTTTGAGGCTTCATTCAATCCAACCTGTGCTGCAGTACCTGTGCAGTACCTGTGCAGATCTAGTTCCTGCAGTCAAATACATTTACAGAGACGTTTGGATGTAGTAAAAACATCACTGTAATTCCACCAGGTAAAAATGTTGCTCACCCTTTCAGCCTTTGGGGTGTGAATCAGAGACAACATAGACACAATATATTTCTCTCAAAGAGCTTCTCTGAAGTGAGTAGACCCTGTCATCCTTTCTGGGGTCGAACCATTCAGGGCCACTGAGAGAACAGAGAGGCTATAGTGGTGGTCTGAGGAAAGCTTGTTGTACCCCACTGTCTCAGCTGAAGCCTGCAGTCATGTGACCCAGTAAGAGAAAGCAGTGACTGGCCTTGTTAATTATAAACCAGAAGATTTCAGGTGTCTGTTTTCCTGTTGCTAGGAGACAGTCTGTAAGAGTTTCTGTTTTCTGTCTCATGTTAGCTTGCAGCTTTGACCTGTCTTATCATGATGAATGCTGTAATGCCACAACACAAAGCATGTGGGATCTTTGACTTTTCAAAATGTACTAACCATTCAGCCAAACAATGTTTTGTAACATTATGAAGGCCATTTAACGCACGTCATTGAAATAAACAACTTTATAAGACACTTTTTATTAAAAAACCGAACAACTTAAACTGTTATACTCGTTATTTGGAGAGAATTGCTTTTTGTTTGAGTTCAGTGATAACAAAGCCAAAACAGCAGGAAAGAGAAGGCTGTTCAGCTTGTTACCCAAGACGATCAGTCGCTGTTGGAAAATTGAAAATCCCATTCCTCGCGTAGAAAGTGTTCCTCACCACTCCTGACTTCCCGTTGGTCGGAGATCTGTAATCCTGTTCATAGTCACCTAGGAACACAACGTTTTAGTTGTTTTGATAGCATTATCAGGGGAATGTCCCTGTACTTACTGTAAGTCGCTCTGGATAAGAGCGTCTGCTAAATGACTAAATGTTCAAATGTATGTTATCGTACTTCACGATAAAACACTAAGATGTAAGCGACTGCAACAGCATGTGAAATATCATTGACTAATCCTTTGAAGTCTCCTCGATCAAGCTATGAAAGTGACTCGTCGCACATATCACAACTCCCACTTTCTGATCACTTTCAAATGGTACTGACATAGTATGAGTAAAGGCTGTAATATCTCACCCAGTCTCCAGCCGTATTCCCAGGAGGACAGGAGAGGATAGTCAAACTTCTCCTCTGGGCCTTTCTGGGTGCGTCTGTGCAGGTACAGGGTGCGCCCCTTACCCTCCTTGGAGAAGCCCTGGTACAGGTCCGCTGTGGTCTGGGGGGTCACCGGTCTCATCAGGGGGGCTTCGCTGAGGGACCGCTGCACCACCACTGGAGCAGGCACCTCTCTCTTCTTCTCCCCTGGCTTCAGGACCGTGGGGAGGGCAGGCCCGGTCCTGGAGGACTCTGGGAGTTGAAGTTTGGGAAGCCCAAGGTCTCTGGTCTTGCGTGAGATGAAGGCAGTGGGGTATTGGTGGCTGTAGCGACTCTTCCAGGCCAGCCGTGTGTAGGTCTCCTTCTCAATCTGCTCGCGGTAGCAGTTCTGGTTCTGGGTGGTCAGCAGGTTCCTCATTCTCACTCCCCAGTCTCTGGACTACAGGCTTGTCAATTGCGTTCAACACCACTTAGCATTCCCAAAGATCAGGATGTGAGGATGGCTTGCCTGTCCCGAGAGCAGAGCTGGCTAGTAGGACCCCCTGCGTGGAGGAGCTGAAGCACTTGGTTGCAGCTCCACAGACAACAACACAGAAGCTGCTGGGAAACCTAAGAGTGGTATGTTGCCCTCCCTCCCTCCCTCGGGTCACCCAACCAGAGTAGAGGGCGTGCATGTCGATGGGCTAGCGCTGCACCTACACTTGATCTGGTTTCTTTCATCTGCACAGGCACGGTTGAAACAAAGGGAGAATCTCTTTTCTGGTGGACGACCGATTCAGTTACCATATCCTGTTCCTGTGTCCTCAGGCCTGGGTAGGTGAGGAAGCCATGACATATAGGACACCCATTCATTTAAATGGATGGTGTTGTACAGTTTGTCCAGATGATGGCAGTATAAGTCTAGATGAATATGCCATGTTGCGAAAGACCAAGACATGGTAGTGATTGGACTACAAATGGAATGACTGGATTACAGAACCCTAACTCTCTACAGGCAGGATGAGCCATTTACGTACGCAATTCCATAATTCTTTTCCCCCCCTAAATTTCAGTTAATTATCATAAACAAAAATAAAACCAGGAAGCTATAAAGAGTTTCCAGGCCTAAGCTATTATTGTGTAACTGGACAGAAGATCCATTCATTCACCAATTACCCTTCAGTCAACAAGTACGATAGCAGAAGAGGGATTGAGTCACAATACTAAGGATGCTTTTGTTGTTGAAGGGAAAAAACGAGAACAAAACCAACCCTTTTGGCAGCATCAACAACAGGCATTTACTTGTCTGTGACTGTCCTCTGCAGTCGCCTGGCCACTCAGCCTTCCTGCCCCTGCAGATTTAACATCCTGTCTCTGAGTATTTGTTAAAAGGTTTTGGTGTGAGGCTTCTTAAGGACATCCCTACATAGCTATATATAGTGTTGTTGGCCAGGGAGCTAAGGGGATATGCCTGTCACAGCACTGATAACCAAACACTGACCACTTCATCCCACACAGTAAAAACCACAAGCAAAATGAAGTTTTTCAACTTTATTTCCAGTTTGCTTTTATTATCGTACATCAATGTACACGATCTACATCATACGGGATATAGATCAATTCGTGTTTTTCACATTTGATCACCCAATACAAAAAGAAAAGTGTGACTTTGTTTCGTCTTTTAAAATACTTATTACAAAATACTTTCATCCCATGGGTATCAAAACTATCGTTGATATCATAAACCTACACTGAGACGAGACAAGAATCAGAAGTATACATACATGAGTAACAAAGTTATTCCTGAAAGTGTAAGAAGATTTTAAGACCAGGATAGAATTGATTGTGCAGAGTATAGAAAGCAAGTGGAGAAGCATTTGTTTCTGGTGGATGAACATCGTATAGACAACTGAGATTTAAACACAAAGTTGCAAACCAGTCAGACAGCAGGTATATATATTCAAAATAGCAATATGGTTGCGCAAAAAATTCGCATCCGTTCCCCAAGATCTGCACTTAGTATATGGCACCAACACAACATCTTTCAATTTCTATGGACTTTCTTGCATGCTCACAGTGAAGTACAGATCATTGGAACATCAATCTCTTTTGGAGCAGAGCTCAGCAAAACCAGGAGCATTCCCCAAGCAGAACCAGGTGGTCAGTTTAGCTGAGGCTGGTTCAACACGCAGTACAGACACACACAAACATGTCACAGTTGAGTACACTGCAGGAGAACCAGTCAGGAAATAGCAGTGTTCAGCTGAACAACATGGGTCAATGGGTTGTCAACTATGGCATCTGTTGTAAAATCATGTCAAAGTGTAGAAATACAACAGTACAAGAAGACAACACAGAACATCAGTAGTAAATATTAAGACTCTCGGTTCCACATCTTCCAGTTCAGTTGGTCTCCTCGTTTAAATGTTAAATTGTGGCAAAGTGAATCCTGTTATTCTGTCGCTAATCCCATTATTAGGAGTGAAATTGGAAAATGTGCATTGTTGTGTCAAATGTGATAATGCAATATCAAGGATTTACCTGTCACTTACAGTATAAGATGTCACCAAGTGCAAATTTGTCAATTCCTAACATTGGGGCTCTAGACAGTTCCATGGTCTTACTAATCACACGTTTCTGTTGGCGCCCGGAGCGGTGCGGCCCACTCCACCGGCCCCCCGGTGCATTATGGGACGGTGACGTGGAACGGCGAGCCGGGGATGTGCTCCTCCCCCCACTTGACCGCCAGGATGTAGTTCCCCCTCTCTTTGAGGATGTAGCTGACGTTGTACTGCATGCTGCCCATGTGCTTGAGCAACACCTCCTCACAGGGAACGTGAGTCCCGTGGACCCCCACCAGCAGCATGTTCTTACCTGGGGAACAGGGACCAACATCAGTCAGCTACACACCACCAGTCGACAGCCAACACAGCATTACAGAGCACAGGCTTCCATTAGGGCACCCAGTGAAGGAAGTTGTGAGGACAAGACTGAGATCAATGCAGACACGCTGGGGCCTGCCTGAATTTGGTTTGCAACTACGTCTTAGAGAGGCTGAGGAGAAGGCTTCTTACCAGCTTTGCTGCAGTCTACAGAGAAGCTGCTCCTCTGGCCCACGTAGGCCTTGCTGAGGCCTGGGCCTCGACTGAGCACCTTGCTGGCGTCTGAGGCCGTCCTGGGCAGGGCGCTGTTGGAGCTGGCGCTGGAAGACCTGGCGAAAGGCTCGACCATCAGGGTGGAGGTCTCGCTGGCGTTGTTCACATCGACCAGGCGAGGACCTGATGGGGGGGGGGAGGGGAGATGAGCAGTGGTGGAGGAGAGGGGAACGAGCAGAGCCACTTGTGAGAAGAGAAATGATGAAATATGATGTCATTTCCTGAAGCTGTCGGTTGTTTTCCACAACCCCGGCTGGAGGCAGCGATTCCAAAACACTACCGGATCACGTGACCAGACAAAGAGCATTTCTTACCGGTGACTTTGGCCTTGAAAGGGCTGCCGGTGATATGGTTGGGCCCCCCGTACTTGATGCTGATCATGTAGTTTCCGGGGGCCATGGGGGTGTAGTGGACCTTGTAGCCCTCTGGACACTCCTGGCACTCCATCTTGACTTTGGACGGGCCCTCGATGGTCAGCGCCAACGCTCCGGGCCCAGCTTTGGAGTTGTTGATGACAAACTCAGACTTGTTACCTGCAGACACGCGCAGACACCCACAGTTTCGTTTGTGTTTTCCTTGGATTTACGTAGATCTCTATTCTCATAAGATAAGACAATGCTGGTGAGAGTGGAGTCGCTCTGGTAGATTGAACTTTGAGAGTTTTGGTAGCGTAGCTCCCATGTGACAAGACATCTGGAAGTCAGGTGATAGCCGGCAGATGCAGCCGACTGACTTGGCTGCATAAATAAATCATCTGCACATGCACATAGACAATGACACGCATGCACACACACACACGGTATCTGAAGTAGACATAGGGGCAGGGCAGCATCGTAAAAAGGCAGATTTACGATTGGTCCATTACAAGGTTGTTATTCTTTAGCACTACCATTGTACCATTGCGCTGTGCCATTTAAAACTGACGATAAAACCTGGTCTCTTTTCTTCACCCGGGGACACAGAGGGCTACTCAGCCGGGCTGCACATTTAACAGCAGGATTTAACGCTATGTGACATATCACTAATGGTTTTCGCTGCATTCTAATATAGCGTAAATAAAAAATACTATAGTTGGTGAAACTGCTAAGCTCACCAATGCGCTGCCAGGATGCGAGGACCTACATTCCGAACCCATGTGTTTGTCCAATAACCTCTTCTCTGCTGCAACACAACACTGACTCAACCCCCCCCCCCCCCCACAACCTAGTCTTTGCTTTGGACACGATCCACAACAAATAAGCGGAGTAACGTGAGACACCTCTGATCTAATCTGCATTATGAAACAGAGGGAGGGTTGGAGCGGCATGCTGGAGGTGGAAGAACCAGCCATATGGTTCCCACCCACCCTGCTGTGGTGTGGGGGGGAGGGGGATACATGGAAGGGATTGTGGCCCTCTATATGTGCAGGTAGATAGACTAGACACAGGCAAGTACATGGTGTACTGTAGAAACTGCACTGTTGGTCCTTGACCTCGTAAGAATGAAGGAACCACACAACACAGGGAGGTCAGAGAAGGTCGATTTGAATTTCACATCCACAGTTTTTAGGTAGACCGACAGAGAAGATGACCGTCCTTCCCGACGTCAGGAAGGGAAGTACCAGTCGACGGAGGCCGGGGTGCACACAACACACAGCCCCAGGTGTGTCGGCGAGAGGCTCACCTGTGGTGCCCTTCTCCAGGCCCGCCCCGTAGGCACTGACCAGCCCGGCGTCCCCGCTCTGTCCCGGCTCGCCCACGCGCACCTGGAACGGGCTGCCGGGGATGTGGCTGCCGTTAAACTTGACGTCGATGGAGTGGAGGCCGTTCTCCCGGGGGATGAAGCGGATGGCATACTTGTCTGGGGGAGGGGAGGAGGAACGAGGCAGCCAGGGAGAGGGGGACAAAGATGAGGAGAAGGAAGAGAAAAGGGGGGGGGGGGAGGCAGAAGACGCCCCCAATCTTCACATGGTTCATAACACCCCGGGGAAGGATGCGATCGGTGCGTCTTCCCCCGAAGGCCTCACCTTGCTCCAGCTCGGACACGGCACACTCCTCCAGCGCCCCCGAGGGGCTGTGCACCTTGGCGTCAATGTTGCCCTTTGCCCCGTTCAGACGCACCGCGAACGACGCCGGCTGGTTGGCCTTGAGCCCTGACTCCTGGTAGAGTGGCAAGACAGTCGACAAGATCAGCAAAGTCGCCCTCCCTGGCTGCCCGGCACCACAGGGTGAAGGGTTGTTCCAGGGCAATACACCATAGACTGGATCACAACTGACTTAGCAAAACACTACACCTTAAAATCATCATTAGACCACATTCCAATCAGAGTGTTAGTTCTATAATTAACACACAGCTATGCGCTGGAAAGATTCCACCTGAGGAAACACAGAAGGTACTTTTACCTGAGCTCACGAGAGGTTAAAGCAGAGAGAGGTTGACCGGAGCCCTTTTGCAGCACAGCACAGCTAGGAGCAGGGCTACAGGTAGGGTCTACAGGTCTATAGAGGACAGGGACTAGAGGGTACACTACTTGGAGCACCACTACACCACAGGGACCAGCTAGACTCGTGACACCCAGACAGAAGACTGGGAGGTGGGGTTAGGAGTTGTGAGGGCCGGGCTGGAGTCGGCCTCTCTCTGCTTTAGCCAGCTCCTCTGTGAGAGGCTTGGGAGCCTGTTAAGGAGCCTTTAAATGAAACACAAGAGAAACACCAGCTTCTGCACACAGGTATCATGGATGTCCGCAGCTATGCAAAGCCAAGAGTCCAGGGTTAAAGTGGTATTTACCAAAAACAAAAAGTTTGATGCCTCAGTGCACAGGAACATTTTCTAATTACGATTACATTGTTGCTACATTAACGACATTTATGTCAATCGCTTTTATGTGGGTGGACTACAAGCTTAACACAAAACCACATCTCCTGTCATCCATATTTTATGTCTGGCCTAACGCTTATATTCTCGATTTCCTGCCAAAAACATGGAGTCAACTGTGGCTTTATACTGACTTTACATAAATGAACCAAGCCAAGAGTAAATTGTATCCAAAAGCTCCCATGACTGACTGCTTCTCTGGGCGGGAGACATTTCATGTTCAGTTATATCTCACCACAGAGTCTTAGAGGGGAGTTAAGCTGAACGGAACACCCTGAGTCAATCATGGCGCAAGCTGTCCTGGAGGCCTCCTTTAACAGAGCTCTCAAATACTGAGGACACCTGAAAACCATCAGCTCATTACTGCTGTATCTGATGGCAGCTTAAGAGGTGATGGAGGGGCTTACCCAAGAAATGAGAGACAGGAAATGAGCTAAATCATACAAATATGTTTGTTTCCTGGGCCTTGATAAGATCTTATCTTGAAACTATGAGACGAATTGGAAGGCGTTTTTAATAATAAGTTGGCTATGTAGACCAGGAATGGTCTTTCTTTGATTCTGAGACACCAAACCAGATACTGAAAAAGGGCCAAAACATCCTTTCTTCCACCAAAGAGCAGGGCAGGCTGTGAGAGGAGCGAGTTCGAGGGTCAAGGCCTGAGCAGGCCTCTGTGGGGGGTTTGCTAGCTGCGGACACGCCCAGGTGTAGAGGTGTTTCCTCGTGCCTCACCTGAAGACTGGTAACAGTGAGGCGGCGGGCGTCGTCCACGGGCGCGCACACAGGCACCAGGTAGGGGCTCTCTGGGATGTGCTGCTCGTTGAACTTGATGGACACCTCGTAGTCACCTGAGGGGGCCGACAGAGAGAATGCTGGGAGTTAACAGAGACACTGATGACTGGGATGAGAGCGTACAGACACCCGTCAGGGAGGTTCATTCAGGCAAGTGGAGGACTTCCTTCATCCCCCTCGTCCATGCACGCTTGTGGCGGCGGCTTCCCTACCAGGTTCTTGGGCCACGTAGGCCACGCCGCACGAGCCGTCCTTCCTGTCCTCGAAGGAGATCTCCGCCCGGCTGGGGCCCTCCACGGCGATGGACAACCCTCCGGCCCCGGCCTCTCGTGTCCAGATACTGAACTCAGCTGGGGGGGTGGGGGATAAAACAGTTAGTGTTGTTGTGTGAGTGTGTGTGTGTGTGTGTGTTTGCGTTTACTCAGTAAATGCTCAGTACCTGGAGCTCCAGCCTCGGCCTTCTCCAGCCCGGGGCCTCCAGCACGTACTTTCTGGGGCCCTCCCTCGCCCAGCGGCCCCACGGTGAACTGGAAGGGGCTCCCGGGGATGTGCTGGCCCCGGTACTTGACGCTGACCGTGTGCACACCCATCTCGTGGGGCACGAAACGCACGCAGTAGGTGTTGTTGCCCGACGCGACCATTTCCGCCTTCTCTGTGGTTCCGGAGGGGCTGGTGACCTGGGCTGTGACATCATGGATGTCGATCTCTGCGGGGAGGAGAGGAGGAGGGTGAACACAGAGCCTGGAGGAAGAGGCCAGTGAGTGAAAGCAGAGATGCAGGAGACTCGGGGAGAGGGGGGGGGGGGGGGGGGGGGGGAGAGCACGGGCATGAACGCATGAATCAGCACATCAAAGCAGGTCCATCCAGATGTTCCATTTAATCCTCCTCCACACTCCTCCTTGCACACGCACAACACTCAGAAGATGATGAAGCACGGTTCTGCCAACCTCGTCTTCCACATGCCCAGCGGGGTTACAACGCACCCTCCAGCCTCGAGGGCGCCGCCGGGGGCTCGGCCCCGACCCACACGCCCTGGGCTCTGCCCAGCACCAGGCCCGACACCCCCGAGAACACGGGGCCCCCGCGGCCCCTCAACCACAGTGAGCAGCGGGCCCGGTGGGCCCCCCGAGACAGAACCTCCCGCGACAGGGCCAAGAGGAACCAGGTCACTGCGAGGAGGGGGGGGGGCAGGAAGGAGGAAACAGGGAAAGAAAAGGATGGAGGACAAAGACAGAGAGGAAACGACAGGAGGGAAATAAAGTGAGGAAAAAGTGAACGCAGGACAAACTCCCAGAGAAGTTAAAGAGAGACACAGGAAGCACATCTTTGGCACACAGGAGACACAGCGTAAAAGCCCAGTGCCTGGGGGGGAAGAAAGCGGTAGAATAGAGAGGAGAGGAGGAGAGTCCGGAGGTGCAGCCTTGGCCCTGAGGAGTGTCGAGTGTGCAGCTGCTCATCTCCTCTACAGGGAGGCGACTGCACACGTCTTCTGGCCACATCACGTTTCATCTGTTCGGAGCCTCGGTACATGGAGGCAGGGGCCTTGTATTACTGTCCACATATGGTTTTCATTGGATCAGGGCAACAAAAAAATATATCAATTCATGTCCTAGGCTAACCAGTGGTAAGACGAGCACGGTGTTGAAACCGTGCAGACACATTGTAACACTACAAAAAAAAGACATCCTGTCGTGGAGAGAATACATCACCTTCTCGCTCCTGCCTTTCACCTACAATAGAACCTTCAATTCTGCAGCTCTCTGTTCACACCCTAGTGGCAGGACCTGAACAGGATATCTACCAGGTAATGTGTGACAAGCCTCCACTATTGGAGCCAGGCCAGGGAGAGGCTAGGGGAGAGGCCAGGGGAGAGGCCAGAGGGGAGAGAGACTCTAGCTAGACAAAGGCAGGTATTGAGAGCGAGGCATTCGTCTTCCGGTTTCCGAGAACTGAGACTGAGTGTCTGTAGAATTTGGCACCCCACCCTGCGCTCCAAAACACTTCAGTTCCCCAACAATGGCAACCAGCTCTATAGGCTCTGCATTCTTGAACTGTGCCTCACCACACTAAATGTACACCTTTCCCTGTGTCCTCTCCACATCTTTACTGACCTGACGACAGCGCAGGTGGATGCAGTCATGTCCAGTCTCTGCTCTTTATGGCCAGTAAAGGAAGAAGAGGAAGTTGTTTTACGGCTACAGGATGCCTCTGGGTGCCTTTTCGAGGCATGTGTTTATGGGTAAATCAAGTCTGTCCAAGTGTAGCTAGCCTCACAGATGGAGAGGGGGAGAGGGGATCTGGCCATGACTGCTCAGGTTCAGGTTACATCTTTCACACCATTGACTTGGTTTTATTTGACACATACACGGTAGCAGATGTCTCCTGTATAACAGCTTCATATAACCAGAGGTCCATCCCAGCACTAAAAAGGTGAGAGTCTAACACAGACACCGATCTGAGACGAGGCCTTGGAGCACCAGACGTGAACACACATGGATCATCACTGTCAGCCAGAAGTCCTTTCACACTCTCAGGACCAGACTGAAGGACTGGACCACTGCACTACTCATCTGCAATCCCCGAGTCGAAAGCAGATCCGGGGACTTGACTTTGCAGCTGGGGTTAGGCCCACAGCGCGCCTGTGGTTCTACTGGGTTAGGCCCACAGCACGCCTGTGGTTCTACTGGGTTAGGCCATGCTGTTCTGCTGGGCAGGGTTGAGGGATGAGGGGGGATGAGATGGAGTGGTTCCCCTACCTGGGATCTTGAGGTTGAGGTCGCAGACGCTCCCCACGGTGGCCACGGACGCGGCCTTTTGGCGGCGTGTGATGCTCTCACGGATACGCCCCTCCCCCGTCACCTTCACCGTGAACGGGCTTCCTGGAGAGAGGGACGGACACACGAGACCAGCATGAGGAAAGGGGGGGGGGCGTCCTTCCAGACCGTTTGATGTTGAATTAATCTAACCGGAAAATGTCTAGTGCGCCTAGTTGCATGTTGCCGTTCTACAATGTGGATCCTTCCCCGAGGGCTCACCTGGAACGTGTTCCTCGGCGAAGCGGATGGAGACCATGTAGGAGCCGGGCTCCGAGGGGCAGTAGGACACGCCGCAGGTGCCGTCCTCCAGGTCCTCCGTCTGGATGTCCACCTTGCTGGGGCCCTCGACGGACAGAGCCAGACCTCCGTACCCTGGACACACACACACACACAGGCCTTAGAGACACACGGATGCTCACGCAACACACACACGCCTTCAGGAGCCAGCTGTAGCTGTGTGCAGGGGGGTGGGAGGTGTCAAGTTTATTTTAGGAGGGATTGTAATAAGATGGATACAAAAAAATAATGGTGACAAAACTTCAGGCATGCCAGGGTATGGTGTACTATGAAGAAATGGAGAAAACAGGATAATTGTGCTAATACCCTGTAATCTGTCCCATAATAGATTTAATGAAAAGATTGGGATTAGGAGAACAGCTCGTTAAACTAGAACATTTTTGCAATCGAGCATGTTTCCAAAATCAAACAGGCACTCTCATGGCACTAACTTTTACGATTATTTCTGTCCCTCTGTGGCCACCATTGAGCCACTCCTTAAAATCTTGGGCGGAGGCCATCCTACCTAATTACGCAGAAACAAATATGTGAAAAGAAAAAAAAGTTTGGGGGCCCCCCCCCCCCAGAAAAAAGTCTTAGTTTCGCACTTACGTAGGTCCAATTACTGGAACCGGAGCGCCCCAGAGAGTTTAGACAGCCAGCTAATGGGACAGGCATGTTGCCAGTCCCAGCAGAGACTGATGACTAAACACGCTCTCTCACACCCTACAAGGCCTTGCCCCCCTCCACGTCTATCATACTGGGCCCAGTGTGTCCTGCCCTTCACGAAGTAACCCTGGCCACCAAAACACTAATGGATTTCAAAAATCAATATGTTCCAAGTGCTGAGGCCCACAGCCTCATCCTGTAAGGAGGCAGACATTGACAAGATCTAGAATGTTCTACAGCAACGATGGAGGTCAGATATAACTAGCCCCTGTAGCTAGTCTACCTTCCTGAGGCACATGGAGACAATAAGAGTGGCGTGGCTAAGCAAGACTATTTTAGAAAAGCTTGGTGAGATACAGTTGAGGGTTTGAGTCTTGATTCACAGGGCAGAGCAGTGGGCTCATTTAGAAACAGAATGAGGGAGGTTCTTGGCAGAGGGTCAGAGCTGCGGTACGAGCGCAACGGTCTCACCTGCTTCCCTGGTGTCCACCACGAAGTCGGACATCTCAAACGTGTGTCCCTCGACCAGGCCCTGGCCGTACGCCTTCACCCTCCCCGCGTCGCCGATCTCAGACTGCACCACCATGATGGTGATGGGGCTGTTGGCCACGTGGCGGCCATTCTTCTTGATGCTGACCAGATGCTCCCCAACCTCCCTCGGTATGAAGGAAATACCTGAGGGAGAGAGGCAAAACGGGAGAGACAGTGAGGCGACATTCTTCTTCGACATACCTGACAGACAAAAGCAATAGTCTTATTCGTCTTCTTGACAGCGGCATCTGTGGTGCGAGCAGATAAGTGGATCTACTGCTGCAGAAACAGACAGGCTGGAGGGCTGAGGTATGTTTCTGACGCTCCCCCCCCCCCCCTCCCTCCTCCTCTCCCTGTCCCATCCCCCCCATGCCTCATCCCTCTACCTCCATTCCTGCTCTCCTTCATACTGGAACCATCCAGTAAACATTTACATTTAGCAGACGCTCTTATCCAGAGCGACTTACAGTAAGTACAGGGACATTCCCCCGAGGCAAGTAGGGTGAAGTGCCTTGCCCAAGGACACAACGTCAGTTGGCATGACCGGGAATCGAACTGGCGACCTTCGGATTACTAGCCCGACTCCCTCACCGCTCAGCCACCTGACTAAACACAACCCGGCAACCCTCCACGGTCTCCGCGGCCTGCGGGTGGAGCGTGTCCCGTGTGGTGGTGCTCACCGATGTGGTTGTTGGGCATCCTCTTGAGCAGGCAGGGCTCGTCTCTCCCGGAGGGGGCCTTGATGCTGGCCGTCAGCAGGCTGAGGTCCGTCTCGTTGATGTCCAGGGAGAAGTCTGCCGCCGAGCCCAGCTTCACCTGAGACCTGCGCTTGTTGTCTTCTGCAAGGAACAGATGGGGCGGGGAGGGAGGGGGGGGTCAAAGGTTAGAAATATGGTCGTGGTTGTACGACTGTAGACGACTTCTCCTGGGTTTCTTCCTACCTGGCTACCTGTAATCAGGGGGCGTTTTCTATGTGTACATCCCCCCCTCCCGCCCTAGGACATTCTAGGCTACGACAACCACTGTTGTGAGCTATGAGGAGTTTCTGTGCATCGGGTGTTCTAGTCATCAGTGCATGATGCTGTCATGGCTCCTTGTGGGATGATGTCATTATTCAGTACCAGTGGGGAGGAGGAGGAGATGGGGGGGGGGGGGGGCTGCAGGAGGGATACATGGGAGCATGCCAGGTCTTACCAGTGATCCTGGCGGTGAAGGGGCTGCCGGCGATGTGCTTGTCGTTGTAGCGGACCAGGATGTTGTAGTCGCCGGGCAGAGTGGGCAGGTAGGTGACCGTGCATGTGCCGTCCTTGTTGTCCACACAGCTGATCTCTGCCTTGGAGGGGCCCTCGATGGCCAGGTCCAAACCACCTACACACACACACACAAATATTTCAAATGTATCCATCACTTTCATATGTACTGTATGTCAGAGAGAGTAGCAGTGTTTGGGCATCTAGACATGAAGGAAGATGGATATGGATCCATCGTCATGGTAACGTCTGGTCCTGATCCCGTACCCTCTGCGGCGTCCTCGGTGTAGATGGTGAAGGTGGCGGTCTTGTTGGCCAGGCCGTAGATGAGCCCGGGGCCGGACGCAGTCACGTTGGGGCTGTTGGTGTTGTTGACGTAAAACTGGAGGGGACTCTCTGCTTGGACCGAACCAGAAAAAGAACGTCAGAACAAAACTATTTCATGCACGACAAAAAAAACGAAACTAAACAAAACACGTTAGAGATGAGGTCGACATGTTTTCCTCATCCTCCCCAGGGGTTCTGTGGTTGGGATGAGAGATTGTTGATCCACAGACAGACAGTGGAAAAATGCAGCCAAGTACTACCGCCGTGTATATGGATATTGTACACGACATGGTTACCCCTTCGTGAACACACTTACAATTTGCACTCTAAAGTAAATTGGATGCTTGTTAGGTTTAACTAGGACCAGTGGGTCTGAGGTTCTACATGGCACTGTACCCATGGCAATGCACAAAACACTTAGCCAGACTGGAGCATAGTAATAATATCAAACAATAGACAATGGGCAGCTCATTCAGCTTTACTGAGGACCGTGAGGCAGGATATCCCATAATGACATCTGGATCTGTACTCATACCAAGGGAAATGATAGGGCAACGGGCACAAGACTGTTGCTGGGAGCAACAGGGATCAAAAGGTATGGTGGGTCTCGCTTGTCTTTCCGTGGGGCTCAGAAGATGATTTAGGAGACCCTCCCCCCCCCCCCTCCCATCTGATCACGCTACGAGATCAGACGGAAACGATGACATCACCAGATAGGATTATCTGATGGTAAACTGAGTCGTCGGGGGTACGCCACCAAGTCCTGCCCCCCCCCGACAAGCATTGACATGAGGGCCGCGGCGTGCACACAGACATAACCAAATGCAAACATGTACGCGCACCCACACGTGCAGATTTGCTCTTGCTCGCCTTCTCTCTCTCAAACACACACGCACACATTCTCTCCATCTGATGTCATGGAGGTTTCTCCCACCACTTGTCATAAATCAAAAAACATTTTTGGTGTTTGGGTACTTAAAAGACATCTCTTGAACTGTCTCATCTTTTCAACTCTCGCATTTGCGCACACACGCTCACACACACACACACACACATCTCCACCCACATCCCCATGTTATGTCCTGTGTATGACTTCAATGCACAAATATGCTGACAGGAAATTCATCAGTCTGAACAGAGCAGAGAGCTGTGCGTGACTTGCACACAAACACACACACTCCGAGCATTGAGAACACCTGTGGACTTGGAGGGGGTGGGGGGTGGGGAAGAAGCTTGGGGCAAATAGGGAGAGAAGGGGAAAACAGACGGTTACAAATAAGAAAGAGGGGAATAAGGACAGGCCCGAGGAGGGAGGGAGGACCGAGAAGAGAAAGCAGAGAAAAAAGGAATAGGACGGAGATGTAAAGACAGGAGAAGAACTTCCAACACAGGGAGGAATCCAGACTGTGTGTCTGCACAGGTGAGGGTGCGTGTGCGTGAAGGGCTGACCTGGGATGTGTGTGCCGTTGTACTTGATGTGCATCTCGTGGAGGCCTCCCTCGGTGGGCGCGTACTTGACGGTCACCGTGCCGTCCTTGTTGTCTATGATCTCAGGCTGGGCCGTCTTCCCTGACGGCATGTGCACCTCGCCTGGAACACACACACACACCTGCTTACACACCCCGTCAGTCGTTCTTATTCTTGTCAGTCTAACGTGATTTGGTATGGTCCAAAAAAAAAAAAAAAGCCTTCCTTCACCCGAAAGGGTGGTGCGCAGAATTCCAGAGAACTTCATTGGATCCATGACGCATCTTCAACTCGACTCATTCAACGGATTCTTAGGCTTGTGGTGTTTATTTATTTATTTTTGGGGGGGGGATCTCACCTGTGATCTCCCCCGTCCTGAAGGCGAAGGGGATGACCATGTCGAAGGGCCTGAAGCCGGTCCCGTTCATGCTGTTAACGGGGGTGTAGCCGTCTGCCGTCACCTGGAGGGGGGGGGGGGGACAGAGGGTTAAATGTGGCAAACACCCGGGTCTCTGAGCCAACCACAGTCTGGCGGTAAAAGAACGGAGCGTCAGAACACGCAACCATGTCGGCGAGCCGCTTCGCATGGTGCAACCGCCGACCGCACTGTGTTGGTAGGTGGAGGAGGAAGAGGGAGGGGAGAGGGGGGTGGAGGTGGTGTGTGATCGGGCAGTTGAATGACGCAGCCATGGCAGAGTGCTGAAAGGGGTGCTCTGGAGGAGGAGGTGAGGACGGAGGAGGCAGTGAGGCAGGTCGTCCCAGCTCAGAACACCTGGAGGAGGCGGGGGAGGCAGCCCTGGAGGGGAGAGGAGGAGGAACCAAGACACCCCACAGAGCCCCCCCCCGGCAACGCCAACGTCCGTGTGACGGGAGAGGTGGGAAAAAGAGGGAGGAAGGAGGATGAACGGTGTTCTGAGGGAGGCAGAAAAGCCTGCAGTGATGTCCTGATCTACCACACATGCACTGGCGGTCGCCCTCTCTCACGCTGGTCTCTCCAAGTTCAACATAATACCCTCCCCTACCACCCCACAGCCAGTTACCGTAAACCAGTGTGAACTCAAAGTCCCCCTCCACCACAACATAAACAAACCGCGCTTTTTCTTCCATCTCCTGTATCAGTCTGGGCATGTCTGTCTCTCCGCCCCCCTCCTATTCTCCCCACCCCTCTGCTGGGAACCCAGGAAACGGGCCTCTCCTCTTCTACAGGGCATTGTCCTGCCCGTAATGAGGCTGGCATAGTGCCAGCCTTCTAGAAGGGCCTGGGGTTTGGCAAGTCACGTGGTGCATGGTGGCACCCTGTCCTGCATCAGAGGGATTACACAGGACTCGTTTTCCTTTTGGACAGCTCATTTTCCCAAAATACCTAAAGGATGACCCACACTTTCCCCCTGTTTTCTTTTCACACTGTCAGGCCATGTGGTGGAGATAGATAGCTCTGTCTATCTCTTTGGACAGATGAGCAGAGGGCATCGGAGGGACAGCGATGGTTGGTGATGTTTGAACAGACAACACAGGACGATGTGGGAGGTTTTGGAATGACTGGTTAAAATAGATATATCTGGAAGCACTTTCACAACTTTTGGTTTCGACAGATTACAGCAGCAATGGATCGGTGCTGGGTGGTGTGAGGGATCATTCAACAGGAGGGTCAAGCAAAAAGAGATTATAGGAAGTCAAGGAGAGTTGATAGAGGGCAGCCATTTCCCTGAAAGTGAAATCAGACAGGAGTTTCTGAGGTAGGAGAGCTGAGGTCAGAATTATCACGGTGATCACGGAATTGACTGATTAGGCCTGTGTGTGTTCTGTATGTAGGTGAGGTCTCCCTGAAGTATTGTGTGTTTGTGTATCATGGGGTATGTCTGTGTGTGTGTGTGTCTGTACCCAGGGAAGTTGGAAGCCAGCTACAGGAGCTCCCTGCTGCTGTTGGGCTGTCTGCTGTTGCATCATGGGAACCTCATCAGTAGCCTAAGGAGCAACAACGGAGGTCAATTTTGATCAAACACACACACACACCCAGCACTCAAACGTATCACAAAAGACACACACACACACACGGACGGACGGCATACAAATTGAAGGACTGCATACAAAAACTTCAGTCGATAGACACATTAAGTTAAGAATAGATATACATGTTTTAGATAATATAGAAACACATTGTTTTGGAATGAGTGTGGTTCCTCACCATGACTCTGAAGGGGCTCTTGGGGATGTTCTCTCCTCCAAAGCGGACGTAGATGACGTAGTTCCCGGGGGTGGGCGCAGTGTAGAAGATGTCAAAGGTCCCGTCCTCGTTCTCCATCACCTCCGCCTCCACCTCGCTCCCGTCAGGGGTCACCACCACACACTGCACCTTCCCTTTCCCGGCGCCTTTGGTGTTGACCACGAAGCCCACCTCCTGACCGATGGCAACGGTGGGGCCGATGCCAGGGCCTGGGGAAGAGGTCAAAGGTCAGCAGGTGGTTGACTCGTATGTCATGCTCAGGGTAACTTCTTCAATTCAGCCAAATCATCCAGCCCTTCCGGATCCTTCTATGGACTCTGAGCCCCTCCATCCTGTGTTAGAGGTGGGATGTGGGCTCCACCCCTCTGCCTGTTTCTCACCGGTGACGGTGCACTTGCTGGCGTCTCCGCTGGTGGTAGCGCGGACCCGGTACGGCGACGTGGGGATCTCGTCCCCTCCGTACTTGATGACGATGGTGTAGCGGCCGACCTTGTCTGGCACGTAAGACACCTTGTAGGTCCCATCGCCGTTGTCCTGGATACTGGTCTTCTTGGCCTTGCCGTCCTGGTCCTAGTGATGAGACACCCAATATCTTTAAAAGGCCCAAGTACGTTTCTGTACAAAAAAAAATCTATGAATTGATGCCTCAAAATACGTAAACACAACAATCCGCTCGAATGACACAGCTTCGGAATGGATAATAAACAACTAATAAAAAAGTTTGCTCAACTAACAGCCTAATGTTTAACAGTTGGCTGTTGGCGTGCTCAGCTAACTGCTCCTAATGATGGCAGATGGTTGCAGTGCTCTGGATAAGAGCGTCTGCTAAATGACTAAATGTTGTGTCAGAGCTGCTGGTGAGTGTACTGATGGTGTTCAGATGCTCGGCTCTCCGCAGGGCCCCATCCACACACTCAAGCGTGTCCGAAACATTTTGTAAGATGCTACAGAACAAAATGGAGCTGATTTATATGTCTGAAGCTCCAAGAGGGAGGGAGGGGGGGGGGGTGAGGGAGAGGGAGAGACAGAGACAGAGCGAGAGGGAGACGAGTCCCCAGCTGAACCGAGCTCTCCCATCCCTCTGCCCTGCTACAGCCAGACAGGGGGTCATCCATCTCCCTGCTAGAGCTCTCCTAGGGCCTCTCAGAGGACCTTCTTTTGGCAGAACAGACACTGACCAGGGGGTTACGAACATTACCAGACATGTGAGCATGAGCTGGAGAATGTACAGTATAGAGCTGCTTTGCCCTTACCCTCCATTCTGCACATACAGCATCTACCCATCAATCTATGATAACCACAGCCTTTGGGACAGCTCTGGGCTTCTCAAACTATCTCCACATTTGCACTTGAAATGTGTGTGTGTGTGTGTTTGGGAAGTTAGCTCACGGTGATTAGCACTGCCAGTTGGCCCTCTCCCGCATCCTTGGCGTCGATGGTGAACTCCACAGGCAGGCTGGCGGGCACCCCTGTGGTCAGACCGGGCCCACTGGCACGCACCTTGCTGGCATCGTGGGTGGGCAGCACGCGGAACTTGAAGGGGCTGCGAGAACAACAACCATGTTTTGTTTGAGAATGTTTTGAGAGAAAAACGATTTTATTGTGTGGGTGTAAAACTCGAAGATGACGTGTGGGGGTGTGTGTGTGTGTGTGTTTGTACCTGCGAGCGATCTCCTCGTCAGCATACTTGACCACGGCAGAGTAGGGTCCCTCCAAGGAGGGAGTGTAGGCCACGGTGTGGGTCCCGTCTCCATTGTCTGTCACCTGCACTGGCTCTGCCAAACCTGACACACATACACACACACACACACACAGAAATGTTGACAAAGACCAACCCATGTTATGATGCAATATTTGATTCAAGAGTTATTTGAGAGTGAGCGTGAGAGAGAGAGTTCCGTCTGATCAGTGGTTCTAAAACCCAGAACTGATCAATGACGTGGCGAGTCTTTGTCCACCTTGACGGATCTCACCTTTTGGCGCCATGATGGCGACCGAGAGGGGGGCCACCCCAGCCTTGCTGCAGTCCACGGTGAAGGACTGGGGGATCTTGGCCCTGACCCCTGACCCCACACCCGGCCCGGAGAGCTTCACCTTGCTGGCATCCACCACATCCTTCACTGGCACCTTGAACGGACTGCCTGGAGGTGGAGGAAGACATTGTACAGCGTGACGTCACAGGTTGAAGGGAGGGTCGTGGAAAGGTGACAGAAGGAGAAGGCAGGACAAAAAGGAGGGGGGGGGGGGTGACACAAAACAGGTTTCAGGTGAGGATGAGAGCAGACAGGAATTTACTTGGTCAGACATTACACCGTGTTAACCGAGGTCCCGTGGTTGACGGAGAACAACTGTTCATCGTCTAGCTCGGGTATGTGTCTGTCTACCGTGTCTGATATACGAGTCTATCTTGTCCCACGCATGTGATTTAGGATGGCTAGTGCAACTTTATACGCACAGCGAAATGTGTGGTCTTGGGAACACACAGTGAACGACAGATAGCAAGAATGCACAGAAAGGTTCCATCTAAGGAGAAGGGATTGGTCCCATTGCGCATTTGGAGGTCTAGGCTCTCTGCATCACATGCATACACATTGCTTAAACAACAACAACAACAACAACAGCTGTCAATGAAAGGCTGGGGATGGGTTACAAGCTCAGGCCCCTCCAGAGAGCGTCCATTAAAAACAGCAAGGGCATACTTCAGTTTATTCCTGCTATTAAAACAACTAAATCTCTCCGGAGATGCAGGTATATAAACCAGACCTAATGAGGAAGCAAATCACTAAAACATCCTTGAAGTCCTTTATCTACTTCGGATAATAAAACCTGGCAACAGGGAGACAACAAACATGTTTCTAGTTCTGGGAGTTCAGAGGCGGAGTTATGCAGCGTTGGATTGAAAGAGAGACATAAGGTGTTGTGCAATGGGGTGTTAGAGAGGAGTAGATGGACAGTGGGGTAACTTCTGAGGGGGACGGGAAGGTAACTGGTAGGGTGAGGTAACTGGTAGGGGAAGGGGGAGGTGGTCACCGGGGGTCTCACCAGGGATGTGCTCTCCTCCGTAGGTGATGTTGACGTCGTACAGCCCAGGGACGTAGGGCACGTACTCCACACTGCAGCTGCCGTCTTTGTTGTCCTTGCAAGACATCTTGGACTCGGAGGGCCCCTCCACAGTGATGCCCAGACCACCGATGCCAGCCCCTCTGAAGACAGCAAAAACAGACACGCATTTCTAACATGGTTTTTTTGGTCCCACCAGAACCTGGTTGACGAAGCAGGAGGATCTCACTCGAACCAGTGCCTCAAAGCACCAGAAGAGAACGAGACTTCTGTCATTACATATGACTCACCTGGTGACGATGGAGAAGTTGTTGGGCTTCTCCGTGAGGGCCCCCTGCAGCCCGGGGCCTTTGGCCAGCACGCGGGCCGGGTCGCAGCCCTCTGTGGCGGACACCTTGAAGGGGCTCTTGGGCACAGGGGCATCATCGTACAGGACCTCAACACTGTGGGGACCTAGCGAACGAACACACATGCGTAGGATGTGTAAACCTCAAGTGTAAGCACCTTTTTTCCCAAATCGGACCACGATATCCTCTCGGGGAAATGGTGGTTGTTTAGAGAGAGTGGTGGAGCAGGGTTGGATCCCTCCTGGCTAGCTCGGTGTTTACCATTTTCGAAGGGTGTGTACTCCACGCCGTAGGTCCCGTCGCCCTGGTCTTTCACCTGACAGTCGACCAGGGAGCCTGACGGGCTCTTGACCCGCGTCTTCACGTGGTCGCCTCCCGTCTTGGTCAGCGAACGGGCGTCCACGGTGAAGTCAGTGGTGGCTTCCCTGAACACGGCTGAAGGGGGACAGCAGGAGACAAACCAGGAGCGAGTGAGGCAATGGCTGGCGTGTAGTAATCGCTAACATTTTTAGCCCACGATAGAGCTACATTGGTTCAAATTCCAAGACATAACACTCATTTTTTCTTTCCTGCCCATCTGTACTTTTCCCTTTTAAAATAAATTAAAAAAACGTAAAATTCTTTACAGGGTCAACCCTCACAACATCCACAGCTCCTTATCACAATATAACTGCCATCCCTCGCTCTTCTCTTGAAGTCAACTAGGTGTCAACTAAAGCCTTTCTGACGTAACTGGTCCATGACCACGGTACTGAGGTCACCGCTTAAGAATTCCACCGCTGAAAGACAGTCGAGCACAGAGAGGCACTTTCAAACGAAACTCCTCTGAACCGAAACCAGATTTGTTTGTTGCACTTTCCTTTTCTATACACTCTGCAAATATACACTCTGAGATGGTGTGTGATGTCATGGGAGCAGAAAATAAACAGAGCTCTCTCGGGTGGAAATAAAGTAGTGAATGAGTGACAACTAAAATACTGAGGCCTCTGTGTTCAGCAGTAACACAAATTAGGATTTATTAAGTTAACTAGCAGCCGGCTAAGAGAAGAGTGGTTTTATAGAAAAAGATGTCTACCTTGTCCCTCCACTCCGGGTCCAAACACCTTGACCTTGGAGGTGTCCACCGCAGGGTCGACCATCACCTTGGCAGGGAACCCTGGCACAGCCTTGCCCCCGTACTTCAGCAGCAGGGTGTACATGCCGGCCGTCAGGGGCACATAGGTGACCGTGTAGGTGCCGTCTTTGTTGTCCACCACCTCCGTCTTGGCCTTGCTTCCGGGGCCGGAGTCGCCCGCCGCCTCCAGGGTGAGCTTGCCCGGCCCGGCCCTGGAGCAGTCCACGTTCACCACGCTGGTCTCGCCCACCTTGGCCCGCTTCAGCCCGGAGCCCGACGCCACCACCTTGGTGGGGTCGAAGGGCATCTGGACGTCGGCGTGGAAGGGCGAGCCGGGGATGGGGACCTCCTCGAACAGGATGTTGACCAGGTACTCTCCAGGCTCGGTGGGGAGGTAGGAGACCGAGCAGGTGCCGTCCCCGTTGTCGGAACACTCGATCTTGGCCTCGGTGGGACCCTCGACCGTCAAGCCCAGACCGCCTGTACCAGCCCCCTTGGTGTCGATGGTGAACTCTGCTGGGTTACCCACCAGACCCCCTTTAAGGCCGGGACCAAAGGCCTTCACCTGTAGAGGACCAACAGCCCACATAGCACAGTGATCACTGATAACTCCTCATAAGACAGTGGGGAGTGGAGGCTTGATAAGTCACACATCAACTGCTATTTGGATTTCCAAGAGGATCAGATGGATCCTTGGCGCGTGTATATCGTTTTATCTTAGCAACAACACAACAAGTCCTAGGATAGACAGCCTACCTTGCTGGGGTCTGGAGGCAGCATGGCCTCCACAGGGAATGGGCTCCCCAGGATGGGGTGTCCGTCGTAGGTGACGTCCACAGAGTAGACCCCCTCCTCCTTGGGGATGTAGTGAGCAAGGCTGCTGGCCTTCCCGGGCTGGGCCTCCACCGTGCAGGGCACAGCCCTCTGGGTCGGGCTGGTCACCTTGACCTCCAGCCTGCCCTGACCCCCTGCACCCTTGGTGCTCACCGCAAACTCCTGGTCCTGACCCACCTCAACTCCTGATAAGGGAGAGACAAACGGTTGTCGGTTAGTTTTATAAAGGTTCGTCTTAAGTTGGGTCTTTACACAATGCTGGAGGTGGGGAGCTGACAAACTGTATATCATGTCTTCAGGACTTAGTCCACAGTACACAAAAGGAATCATATCTGGTCTACTAAACCCTTCAAAGTGCGGATATGAAAACATAGTGTGGTGTACTTACTGCCATCCAGGCCATTGACCTGGACCTTGCTGAGGTCCAGGGGTGCTGCCACCCCCACAGTGAAGGGGCTTTTGGGGATGATGTCCCCACCGAAGGTGATGATGATCACCATCTCACCCTGCCCAGAAGAAACGATAACATTCTACATTGACATACATTCTCGAAGCCCTCTGAGAACCAGGACAAGAGAACCAAGCCTCAAGGGCCCTTCACAGCATCAACCCCAGGCGCCTCAGCAGACCAACTCACCTGTTGTACGGGTGTGTACTTGACCGTGTGCGAGTAGTCGTAGTTGTCGATGATGTCGAAGTCCTGGACGGCGTCTCCCTTCTCGGTGCCGGTGAACTTGACGTCCACGGGCGCCTTGCCGGCCCCCTTGGTGTGGACGGTGAAGTGAGTCGGCTTCCCACTTTCCACACCTGTCCAGGGAAGCACAGAGGAACACGGTTGAAGCAGAAAACATGAGTGGGTTAAGACCTGACCTTAAAAGACTCCTACATCCTATACCATAGGCAGGTGCGTGAACATGAAGTAGAATCACCACGTACCCGAACGGGCCAATCCTGGTCCCTCCGCCTTGACCTTTGATGCATCATGGGAGGGCTCAACTTTGACCCTGAACGGACTGACGGGGATCTCCTACAGGGAGGAACACATCCGGGACATGAGGGAGGAACAGGAAGCAAGTTCTGTATCCGTCTAGGTTCTGGCTCAGACTTAGTCACACTTGAGTACTTTAGATGGGATATACCCTCTCCTCAGCCTGTCAACAGTGGACATGGAAGTCAACCCTGTTTGATGTCGTATGAAAAGTCGGAACATTGATATGTGTTTGGGGAGTGTGTGTGTTTCTTACCTGGTCAGTGAAGAGCACTTTGATGGTGAGTCTCCCTGCCCCAGGGGGGATGTACTTGACAGTGATGGTGTCATTGGCGTTGGGGATGATGTCAAAGTCTACGTCCTCCTCCTTGTCGCTGATGATGTTGGCATCACATTTGATACCGACGCTCACGTCTCCTGCGGAAAGCACCGGGATGGAGTCCAGAGATGAGAGAATGTGTCGGGGAATTGTTTTTATGATTACATTATTATTTTCAATCAATCAATACAGGTGAGGCACATATATAATTCCCATATGCAATATACTATTCCCATCCCACCCCAAACCCATGTCTGGGTCAATTGTCATCGTCCTACACAAATAGATACTATAAAAGGGACAACAAAAACTTCAGGAATGCGTGTGTGGGGACAGAGTGAATACGAGTAACCTTGTATCTAATCACTATTTCCCTATGCTCCGCTAGACCTAGAGAGTGACTAAGAGGGTGTGTGTGTGAGTGTGAGTGTGTGTGAGTGTGTGTGTGTGTGTTCACGTGTCTCTTACCCTCCCCAGCCTCCGTGCAGTCCACAGTGAAGTGTGTTGGTTCGCTGGCCTTCAGCCCAGTTCTCTCCACTCCAGGACCAAAGACCTTCACCTTCTGAGGATGGCTTCCTTTCCCAACATTTACCTGGAGAAAAAGAAACATTTGTTCAACACTTCTTTTAGTAATTATAATATATTGAGATGTAAATATACATGGGACATTTCTATTCGAAGATATATTCACAATTACACAATTCATGTACAGGTTGAAATACATTGCACAATGAAGACTGCAACTAGGAAAATGAGTGAATGAACCAAACAACACAATAACTGAGTAAACTGATTGTTTATTTAGTGTGAAGTCAAAAAAATTCCCCATCATCAAGTCAAATCAGAAATGTTTAGGACAGTGCAGTCTGTAATACATATTTGGATTGTGATTCCTTCCCTCAAATTGTCCATAGCACACCTCTTTGGCAACAAAATCTCTTCTATCTAGTATCTAACATTGCAGGTTTGCATTCCATAATCAAGGCTGCTTGTATAAATGCTAGTTTGTGGTTCAGACCTTCCATTCAGTCAGCCTGCCAGCAGCCCAGTTCCTACTGACACATTTATGTGAATCGTTCAACAGGTTGAGATGTGTTTTTTTGGGGATTACTGTCATTCCTGGCACGCGATGCAAACAAGCCTTCAACTTCTCATGATATTGCACATAAAAGGGCTTGGCAAAAGATTTTGTACATCAATCTCTGCAGGCAAAAGCTATAAATCAAGTAGATATAACTGAGATCAGCAAAATAAGGGCTCTAAATAAAAATTTGCTGGTTGAATCCAGTTACACAATTGTAAACAAAACTAACTATTTAAATGAAATTTAAATGATTTGTTTCTTATTAATATAATCAATTTCAAGAATTAGTGATCAGCATAAATCTTCCAATTATGTTATTATATTGAATTATTAAGGACGCATCAACATTTCATGTTACTGAGAGTCAGAGTTCTTCATTTAACCAAAAATAATTTCCATATTGAGATGTCATTCCATGTTAAAACAAGAACGATAACAATAAAATGAAACACAGTCTTCTAGCTTTGGGAGACATGAGGTTTTCACAACTCTGCCTGCCAGAACAAAGTTTTATGATTCAACTCTTTAAAGTGTCAATCTTTACATGCATGACTTACAACAGGTACAATCAAATGTGAGTTAAGTGTAGAAAAATACTTTCAGTTGTTTAAAGGTAGTAGTGTATTTGATCATTGACAGTGCATTTTGATTTTGCAAAGGGCTACCCTGTCACACCCCAGGACTGAAACAGTCATGTTCCTTTACTGGCCGTAGGTGCGACGGTCCTCTGTGTAGGTGGTGATCACAATCACCGGTCTTCTACGTTTACCTTTCAAACTATCTCCAGGAGAGGCCTGATTTGATTGGCTTACGCTCTGAACAAGGGTTTCTGATCGGGACCAAGTTGGAATGGGGGGTTCTGATTGGCTTACCCGAAAGGGACTGTTGGGGACGCTGACCCCTCCCCAGGTGACGACCACGGTGTGCTTGAGGGCGGAGGTTGGGGTGTAGGAACAGGCGTACACGTTGTCCCCCTTGTTCTTCAACTTCACGTCAACTGGAGCTCCCTCGGCATTCTGGGAGTTATAGGACGAGAGTTTCAGTAAGTGTGGGTCTTCAATGGTCTAGACTACAATTTACTTCTTTACTAAGGATAATCATGGAAATCATTTTGTCCAATCCTCACCTGGGCAATGATCTTCAGGGGACCCTTCCCAGCATCCTTAGCGTTGACGGTGAACTCGGCAGGTTTGTTGATGACACAGCCGGTCTTCTCCAGACCAGGGCCATAGGCCTGGACCTGATTTTAGAGTAACACCAACACATTAAGTGAAGCCAGCTTTGCTGTGTCACAGTTTCTGCCAACCACAGCAAACGAGTAGAAAAACAGATGTAATGATAGGGGGCCTTCCTGATGATTTCAGCTAAAGGCTACTGTATAATACGTCTTGTACATTAGACAAAAGTTAAACTTGCCTTGAGAAAACTGTATCTCACATACTCTGCAACTACTTACACTTTACCAATATCTAAAAAGTACCATTCTCACCGTACCCTCGCAGCTTTAGCAAACACAGCCCAGCGTCGCTCACCTGGGCGGGGTCGTTGGTGCCGTTGTCGGGGACGATGTAGGCCATGAAGGGACTGTCCTCGATGTCCTCGTCGTCACACATGACGTGCACGGCGTACTCGCCGGCCTCCGTGGGCCAGTACTTCACGTCGCACGAGCCGTCGTTCTGGTCCTCGCACTCGATCTTGGCCTGGGACGGGCCCTCTATGGCGAAGCCTGAGGGAAACGCACAGCACTGGTCATTACTGGTGAGGAGTCTGTTTGGAAGGCCTGATCTAAAAGGTTATCATTCCATTGACATTCGCGCGGAGGAAATACCCCCGTCTACTCCTGGTATCAGTATTTTGACTCAAGATAGGGTTTCAGTGGGGGCAGTCAGAACCAAGAACTCACCCAGGACTCCCACGTCTGTGCCGATCGATTCTGCCACAAAGTCAGCTGACTTGCCCACAATGCCTCCCTCCAGGCCTGGACCCCACGCTCTGATCTTCTGGGGCCCCGCCTCGGCGCCCACCTGCACCTCAAACGGACTGGACATCGGGAAACAAGACGAGTTCAAACACACCGTTTAGTCTTCGAGGAGCCAAAGACAGTTCTCCCCATATCTCAAGTCTCACCAATATTATTTCATATGTTATATTTAAAGCTTGATGTGTTGTAGCATCTTGCTCATACCACGATGTAAGTTCATGCTTCCCTTCAGCCAGTGGACAACCCCAAAACAGTCCAATGCTAAGCGGATCGCAAAAACAAATTTCCAAACCAAACGGATCCATTTAATGTGGTATTGGGTTACTGTTTGTGCTGGAGCAGCTAAAAGGCGCCATAAAACCCCTGGGTGACTGAGGAGGCGTCGTGTGTTAAAACACAAAACGCACAGCTTCTGTCAGCCACTTCACCCCGGGGCCTGAGTGGAGCCACCGTTAAAGTCAGTGATGCCGTGCCGACGGGGCCCTGGTGCATGAGGTCACCTGGGAGACCGTCGGCACAGTGTATAAACACACACACGCGCGTGTGCACACATACACAAGCACCTCAGAGTTCATTCCATCTCCCCCCCCCCCCCCCTCTTTAAGATCTGTAATCCAATCTCCAATGTTGTAAAACAACTTGAATTCCCTCTCCTGATGAACACATGGAAAATGCCTTCATGGCTGATAAATGTCCAGAGGGGTTAACTGCTCAGCCACGACACTTATCCTAAATCCATCCCCCATCTTTCAGAGTGCAGATGCCATACAGTAAAAATGTAGCAGATTTCCGTATGCCCCAAAAAGGACTACATTTCTCCCTGCTAAAACCAGCCACCCCCCCCCCACACACACACACACCTCAACACAAATTAAAATAAAACAAAAAACAAATTAACACAAAACAGAAAGACATTTCCAAGCTCGTTAAATGAAGCTGTCTGCAGTCAACGTTCCGTATTTATCAGCAGTCCTGGGAAATGTGTGGCGACATAAACGTTTCCCACAGCGTGAACACAGTTTTGCTCTGTTTGCCCGGCTCCCTAGTGGTACGCTCAGACCAGAGAGCATGAGGTAATGCCATTTATTACCACACACACAGACAGAGAACAATGTTCCCCTGATGTACACGGTAAGTTCCATGTTTCGTCTCACGCCAACCAGCCGTGGCCCCCACCCCCCACCCCACCCTAACCCCCCCAACAATCCGTTTGCCGGTAGCCCTCGACTGGCGGACACAGCAGCACGATCGGTGTCACCGTGAAGGCGACATGTCGGGGCTCCAGGCTCGCTCACCTCTTGGGAATGTGCTGTCCTCCCCAGGTGATGGTGACGGTGTACTTGCCGGTGGCGTTGGGGTAATACTCGTAGGCATACACACCGTCCAGAGCCTCCTTCTGCTTCATAGGCTCCTCAAGACCCTCTACAATACACACACACACACACACATACAGAGTTAGTCATGTGTCAGACCAATTTACACCAAGGCTAGGTGATATCTCTGGGCAGGGAGAGCTAGCATGTCAGCTAAGTGTGATCGTATTTGCTCACTTGTTGACAAGGTTGGCACACACCGACCACTCAACACAGTTGCGTCATGAACCCATAAAACATGTCTTTCTCGTGCGTAAATCAATCACGTGTGCCCAGTGACCCGGCTCAGTCTATTCATCATCCACTCAGACAGAAGATCCAAGCCTGAGCCTGTCTTGAGTGCCATGCAGGCTGGGCTCCCTGGTGCCTGCCTCTAGCCAGCTGGACCCTGGGCGGGCTGGGCAGTCTGGGCGGGCTGGTGCCAGGGGAACAGCCTGGGCTTGGGGCCTCCATGTCCCTCAGTCCAGGGCTGGGTTCCCTTCCAAAGCCTCCCTCCCATGTGTCTTTAATTACTCCAGAATGGATAGGACTGAGCTGGTCTGAAGCAGAGCTCCTAGCCCTCTTCACCATGTTGCTTACACCCATGTAGAGCCAGCCAGTCATAACTGTGAAATTAGGTTGATTTGGCAATAATGACCGGCTTTCGGAACATTCTGCTTACAACATGGCTACTTGCTAAAGAAATTAATCATTTGACATTATGATTATGAACGTATATCTGTGGAGGTGAGTGTACTGGGGTACATGAGGAGGGAGCAACGTGTCAGGATGAGGAGCACCCCAGTTCAGCAGACCTCCAACCCCAACACGCCCCATGGCGTGGTAGTCCAGTCACTCAAACCTCTCTGAGGATGCAAGTGTTGGACAATAGTGCAAAAACAGGAATCAGGAATCCTGGAGGTTCGAAACCACAAAGCGACGAGAGGAAAGGACACGTGGAGAAAACAGGAAGTGTAGAGTGGGATCCCAGGTGGAGCTTGAATGGACCTCCAGTGCGCGCTCGTGTCTACTCACTTGGCCCCTTGACTGAGACCTTCAGGTCTCCGCTGCCGGCGTTGCGCGTGTCCACCTTGAAGTCAGCCACCTGACGCACCCGGACGCCTCGCGGCTGCAGCCCGCGCCCTGTGGCCCGACACGCGCTGGGCACGGAGGCTGGACAGAAAGACACACCACACACACGCACTCATTAAAACCTCACAATCAGGGAGGCTAACAGAGCAAGGGCTAATACTGAAGACAAACATGCTACTCTACAGGCAGTCTGAGTCACACTGTCTACACACCCAGCACAGGAACCTGTATGACACAACAAATCTTTGGCGGAAATCATTTGATTTAAATCAATAGAGACAAAGAGAATAATGGTGCAGGCATTGATGAGTCAGGGGATGATAAACAGTCAAACTGGTGAGTTTAATAAAGTTAACCACCTTGTATCCCATTGCACAAATAATATAGTATCCAACAAGAACATTTAGAAATGATTTGATCGCGTCGCTGGAAGCGGGTTAAACAGCATATGATTTTATATGGCCTACTCTTCTTAGAATGATGCTTGTAGTAAAAAGTAAGAGGCTTTTCTTTGTGTGTCTGGTAGCCAAAGATAGACTCCAGAAACCACACATTTGTCAATTTTAAGTGAATGGAGAGTCATAAAAGATGTCGAGGAATCTCAACAGCCACCACTGAGCCAAACGTTCCTCTGAACAACTGTCCTGAAATAACTTGATACTTTCCTTTTACGATTCAACAAGGGGTCTGTTTACTCCACATAAAAAACATGGACATAAAAACAATAATGACAATATTTTTTTAATTTCATATTATTTTGGAAAAATCTATTTGCGAGCCCTCTATAAAACGACGTGTGAGCTGGAGCTGTGTGGAGTGGCCTGGTTGGGAAAAGCTGCCTCAGGGAGAAAGAATTTGGTGTTTTACGAGGCTTGGCTGCGTTTGCGAACACTCCTGTCCCCTGTTTCCGGGAGCTGGAGCCCTGTTCACTTGCATAGGGGTTTCCCCCCTCTCTCCCTCTCTCCCCCCCCTCACTGACACACTCACACCTCCACCAAGCTCCACTCCCAGCCGGGGCCCCACTCTGGCAGTACACAAGCTCCAGGCTCCACCAGCAGACAAGGCCTCCAGCCACCTCAGCCCCAGCTGTCAGTGACCAAAGACCGTGTCACCTGGATGACTTGTTAACCAGCACAGGAAACATGGTAGTGAGGGGATATGTGATGCAAGAGGCTCAGTGATATCTACTTTCAAGAACAAACTTTCGAATACTAATGTATTCATTTAGCCAACACTTATCCAAAGCGACGTATGGGGGTGGAATTCTGAACTTTCAACCTATTGATCTGCAGTCAAATGCCCTATAGCTAAATATATAAAATTATATATAAAAACAGGTTTCGAAATGGAGCTAGCTTTTAAGTAGATTAAAACCAGCCAACCAGAGTGGTTGTTAAGAGGGTTCCTACCGGGGCCGACGTTGACAGTGCAGGGGCTTTTGGGAATGGCGATGCCCCCGAAGGTGATGGTGACGGTGTGGGGACCCGCCTGGGTGGGCTTGTAGGTGCAGCGGAACACACTGTCCCCCTTGTCCTCCATCATGGCCTCCACGCCCTTCCCCCCCTGGGGGTCCATGATGACGGCCGTCACGTCGCCCACTCCGGCCCCTGCAGAACGCCAGGGACAAAGTGGAGCCATATTTGGCGTCAACCATCCACACGTTCACAATGCATTCATTTAGCATACGCATACGAATTTACGAGCCAAATCGCAAAGTAACCACATCTCAGCTACCAGGCATGGTGAACAGAAATATTATACCACAGTACAACAATGACATCTCAATTGCATTAGCGAACTAATCAAGGCATGGTGAGAAAAAAAAAAAAAGGGGGGAGTGGAGCACTGACCTGCGGTGTAGATGTCAAAGTAGGTGGGTTTGTTGGCGATGTTCCCCAGGGGCTCCAGGCCCGGCCCCTTTGCTGTGACCTTGGTGGGGTCGCCCTGGGCCTTGTCCACGTTCACCTCAAACGGACTCTTTGGGATCTCCTGGCCGGCGAACAGCACCGTCACCTGCACAGGACCGAGCGACAGCCACCATCAAACCCCCTGTGGTCAGACCCGTCCTTTATCCGGGACCTCTCCACAGACAGCCCTCCTTTCCTACCTTGTGAGGGCCCATGACCTGGGGCAAGTAGGTCACACTGTAGGTCTTCTTTCCCTCATTGGGGACGGCTTTCACCTGGGAGCAGATATGAACCCAATGAGTGATTTGAGAAGGGTGTGTCAATAAAGGAATGAACCAATGGTCAGACGGCCCTCAGTCTGGTCTCCAGGCCTCCTGTCTCCAGTGTTCCAGAGGGTCCTACCTCTTCTCTGGTGCCCTCTGGGTCCTCCACGTAGACGGTGACCTGGCCCTGGCCGGCACTGAAGGAATCCACTGTGAACACTGCAGGACGCATCACCCTGTTCCCCACTGACTCAATACCTGGGAGAGGAGGAGGACAGGGAGGGATGGAAACAGAGATGGGGAGAAGGAGGAGGAAGATGAGAAGGGGAAGGAGAAAGGGGTGCAGATGAATAAAACGGCCGACAGGAAGTAGCGACTGGAGATCTAACCATCTAATTCAACTGATGGGATCCTGTCAGGTCTGGGCTAGCTAGCGTCTACGGAGTGGGTGATAAGAGTTCCCGGTCAGGGCCCATATGATTAGAGATCTTGTAGATCAGTGGAAAAGCATGTGTTTTTGCTGTCTCTCTCTACAGGAGGAATGTGGGAGGAGATGGAAAGCTGAATGAAATACAGGGGGGTTGTTTTAAGAGTGAGAGGAGCCAAACAGCACTGATTTGTTCCACAGGGCCCACAAGTTAAACAAAGGCTGATGATGGCATATAGGGGCATGTGCTGTTAGGATGAGGTGGAGGAAAAGTGGTGTTACTGCAGAAACCGTTTCCATGTATGCTGTACATGGGAGAGCTGGCTGCAGTCTGGTGATCAGATGGTGGCAAGGCGGGAGGGGGGGGGCGTTGGGGGGATGCCGTCTATTGTAGACGCTAACGAGCAGACGTTTCCTCACATTGTAACGGAGACCTTTACCGTTTCCATCGACTAAAAAGGGACCACAGGCATTGATCTCAAAACTTCTGAGAAAAAAAGAGTTCTGAAGTGTATTCCATTAGTCAGACAGAACGTTTGAAAATTGTTATCTCTTGGGTTTACTTCTCCCATTAGTCTGAATAGTTGAGGGTTCTATAAATAACGTTCTGGTTCCCTCTCCAGTGAGCATGAAGGTACCACTCCCTCGTCTTACGGAACCCATGACTGGCGGCCGGATGGGGAATTCTGCTCGTCTTGGCGGGCTTTGACGGACACAATTCATCCATGTCATACAAGATCGGATCCCACTTCTGGGAGATTGTGAGCAGGTTTACATCTGGGAGGCGGCAGGTCGGCAGAACCGCAGAACCCAAAAAGAGACGTGTTCAATCTGGAGTGGGGAGATTTGTGTTTTGAGAGATATGGTTTGGGTGTTGCCTAATCTGCCCTAGAATGAATTACATAATTGTTTGTGCATGTGGGCGTATTTGGCTAGGGTTGGGTGTCGAAAAAGTAAGAAACACTCACAAAAGGTCACACTCAATGTTTACAATTTGAGTGACAATAGAGAATGTGTTCCTAAATGAGACTTGGACCCCTCTTTGGATGTCTAGCTCTGTGAAGCCTCAGTCATGCCAGTGTGTGTTGCAGAGGAGGAGACATCGTGTTCGGATGTGAGGACGCATTCAAACAGGCCCCTGCGGAACCTCTGGACTGTGAATCAACCCCAGCTAACAACCCCTAAACTCATTAACTCTGAGTTTTATAGCCACGCTGTTATTTACTGCAAGGGCCGGTGTCATGGACAGCGCTGAGGCCTCCTGATGGCTCCATGTATTTACACTGACATAACTCAGGCCGAGACTGACGTGGAGGGAAGTCAGGGTGGACACGTAGCGTTATCAAAGCTTTTTAACTGGAATCTTCCATCTAGGGGGTTCTACATCTTTGCCATCCCTGAAAAGGGAGCATGGATCCACGAAGTGATCGCGGAACAAAAAGCAGTGATTGGACGGGGGTCGGGGGCAGGTGAGTTACCTGGTCCGTAGGCGCGGGCCTTCTTGGGGTTGAGCTTGGGTTTAAGTGGTGCGCCAGGCTTGAGTTTGGCCTTGGGGAACTGTGACAGGTAGGTCATCACGGACTGCTCATCCACACTGGGGTCGATGATCTCCTCTGGGGCAATCACCTGGCAGACGGAGAGATGGACAGAGAGATGAGCACACACACGCGACAAGGAAGCAATGAGATTATGGGCAACGTCAAAACCAGCAAGGTTGGCAGCATAGTTTGCTTTGGTTGCCAACATCCAGGTGTGCGGGTGGTGTTGATTATGGGGACTGTCAGGGAAGGGGTTTGGCTGAGTTGGGGGGGAGGGGGTTGCCTGAAGGATTGCTAAGCAGAATACCTGGAAACCTGGGGTTTTCCTGTTTGCAGAAGTCTGATGCAGTGTGTGATGAATGATGACTGAAGTAAAAGGTCAATGGAATACTCTGGACGTGGCAGCCGCCTCTTAAATAAACAGAAGTCTCATTCCTCCGGTCTACTCTGAACTAGTTCACTGAAACAATCAGACTTGGCTCACACAAAGCTGGGCTCTTCTAAACACAGGCCAACAGTAACAAAGAAAAGTCTGGAACATGGTCACATGGGCAGTGTTCCATCCTCACAGTAGAGAACAGAACCGGGTTCCAGGAGTACAGTAGAGGCCTCGGGTTCTCACCTGAGGGATCCCCAGCCAATCGTCGGCCAGCTGCATAGCCTCGCTTGCGTTGTTCGACGGCTTCACGGAGTCCCAATTCTCCCAGTCAGGACACAGACCTGCGACGACAGTGAACAGAGACAACAGTTAAACACGACCGTCTGAAAGACCTCCAACGTCGAGGTGTGGTTCATCGAGGTTCCTCTCTCTCTCTCTGACCTGGAGCGCAGCTGTCCACCAGGGCTCCCAGGGCCTTGCCGTCCCTCCAGTCCCTGCTGAAGTTGGTGATGGGCAGGTCGGGCACCTTGTTCTGGATCCAGCCCAGCAGACGCTGCTTGGGCGTCTTCTTCTCGGCGTCGTCGTCCTCGTCCTCCCACACGGGCATGGAGATGGAGTAGTGGAGGATGAGGGTCCACACCATGCCCAGAATGAGCTTCAGGTTCCCATCCACGATGGCCTTGCTGTCTGTGGTGAGGAGGGAGAGAACAGGGAGAGGGTCATTACGGAGCGGGGACTGTACAAGCCCGCACGAATGGGAGACACTCTCAGGGGGGGTTTGGATGGGAATGGTGACATGCTTTGTCTGGACTATAAAGAAATATTGCATTTAAAAAACATTCCATGTAACTTTTTTAGTGCACACATTTTTTTCTGCCCGTTCGCTGCCATTTTCAGTAGAGGGAAACCAACCGCTGGTTAGCGTGACCTTTCAGATTACAGGGTACAAGCTGGTACATAACAGTATCGTGGCACAGAGGCCTCAGCAGCAGAACACTCCAACCTTGACCTCCTATCTAGTATGGAGGGAGGAAGCCATTATATCATCTGTTTACCTGCATACACCATGTGCAAACGGTCCAAAAACAAAACATTCCACTTGATCCCACACCCCGAACACACAACACGCTCTGGTTGGCTAGCATGAAGATGGGGGTGATTATAAATCAGTGACTAAAATAATAGTCAGAGGAACAGGGACAGGAGGAATATATCAAAAAAGTAAACATCTTCAGAAAGTTTAGACTGCTGTGAGAGATAATTTCCCCCGCTTGTGGCGCAAGGAGACAATACATTCAAGTAGCTGAATCAACCAGGAGGATATCTCCCAGCTGTTGATCATTCCTGACATTCTCGGGTCGCTAGAATAACGTTCTAGCAACAAGCGGCCTGATGCAAGAGCATGCGCCGCATTCCATCTGACGCCCTCACTCTTCCACGGTTCCATCTTTGTCTTTATCTTCCTGCCACCCTCTCTCCCTGTGAGTGATATTCCCCCCCGACACACCTTTTAAGTTCACACGCACCCCTCGGAGATTGTGCCTGTACGTATGAGTTTCCCTTTTTGTGTGGTACTATCAACCATCTTTTACAAACATCCTGTAATTGAGCACATAACAATGAGTGCTACAGACGACCTCTGGCACACACACACACACGGAGAAGCAGCTGGACACGGGCTGCGTTGAGCAAACTCCCTCATTTGAAAGAAATACTTGGTTTTGTTCGATAGGTTTATAGAGAAATCCAAACATTTACCAGGTACTACAGACTGGTTAATATGAGGCTGTTCCAACACGAGCTAAACACATTTTTGTGCACCAGTTACCAGGAATCCCTGAACTAAGCATTGTCTCCTGCTATCTCTGGTGATTCTCTTCCCCAAGGGCAGTGCACTGGGAGGAAGCTGGGGAAGGAAACTCCCTCGTTAAGGAGAGGAGCACAACATGGGTTTAAAAATCAGGAGGATAGGGAGGCGATAAATAACCGTGTGTCATCCCAGAGGTAGGTGTTTAGAATGCAAATCTGTCAAAAGTGGTCTAACCACAACAGGTTATGAGCCCTTGGTTACCAGTGAGGGATTTGTTTACTGGTCCAAACACACCTATCAGTCATGCAGGTAAGACACTGACTGACTGACCCAGAATGCCATCTGTGCATGGAGCGGGATTTTGTTTCATGTAAATGAAGCAGCAAAACAGATGCACCCACACATACAAAAACACCTACAGATCAAAACTCTGATTAGTATGCATGCTGTGTGTGTGTGTGTGTGTGTGTGTGTGTGTACGCATGTCTCTATGACAACCTGGAAAATGTCTATTGTGAGTTTGCTGGCGTGTGGTGAGGCATTCAGGAATTCCCTGGCTGGGTGTTTGGGGTAGGGGGGGGGGGGGTGAGGATTGCATCTCCATGGCAGACGTAAAAGTCAGGGATAAGACTATACCCTCTGTCTGTGGACACCACACTACGGTGAAATTCATCAGCGCCGGCGCACACCCCGGGAGTCTCTTAAATGGGATCTGCATCCCAGCCCTCAGTCATGGGACATCCCCAGAAGCGGGAGAAACTCCACTACACTGGCAGGATGAGCTGCTACTGGCTACAAAAGACCCCTTCTCTCCCTCTCTACCACTCTGACACACATTACCAGCACTTCTGCCAGAGATGAGACCTCACTCTCTGGTCTTACTCCTGAGTCTCTCCTCCCCAACCACCGGCCCACAACAGGACTGGATGGGTTAATAAAGATGGAGTCAAGTCCATCTAAACTCTTTAAAGAAGGTGGACACGATATATTTAAGAGGATTAAAGGGGAATAGGCTAAATGATACAACCTTTACCTGGCTTTATCCGAAACCAAAGTGAGTTTCAGTTCTGAAATGAGAGTTTCAGAGGGAATACGGGCTGCACAAACATGTGCCCACATATCTGTGAAGTTTCTTCGAAAGCACATCTATTAAAGAATTATACGAGCTCAGCAACAAAAACAAGGTTACAGAGACCGCATTCCTCTCATTCTGTACTCTGGCCGTCTCTGCCTGGCCGAGAGCGGGCAGCAGGTTGGAGGAAATCTCTTGATCCGCGAGGAGCAGCGCTCAGATTAGAAGGGGTTTCGGGGCAGTCGCCTCACCCTGTGAACGACTCATGGAATGCTGCTTTAGGCTCTGCTGCTGTTCCTACTGCCCATTACGACCCCGGACTGAGACACTGACTTCAAAGTGAATGGCGGCAGTAAAACTGTTCTCTTAAAGTCTTGCCCCCTGCCCCCCGCCCCCTTCCACCCCCCCCCAAAGTACTTTGAACAGTGAGTGAGTCAATAGATATGATGTATGTGTCTGCGTGGAAGTGAGATGACTTTATCTCTCCAATACTGTGTGTGTGTGCGTGCGTGTGTGACACTGTGGGACATCCTGACAGGGTTTCGTGAGAAACGAGGCTATCACCATGGCAGCCCTATTGTTCACCAAGGTCAGCTGAGGAAGGAGACAGGGGGGGGGGGAGGCATAGTGGGGGTCCATGAGAGGTACAGAAAGAGAGAGAGAGGGGGAGAGGCATTGTGGGGGGCCATGAGAGGTACAGAAAGAGAGAGAGAGGGGGAGAGGCATTGGGGGGGCCATGAGAGGCACACTGGGAGAGAGGGGAGGGGAGGTTTGTTGTTGTGAACCAGGGAAGGCAGAGCAACAGAAAGGCTGGGACTGATGGAAGATACAGATAGAAGAGGGAGAGAAAGAGAAACCGCTTTGACAGAAACCTCTCTCTCCATTCCCAGCATTCCCAGGTGAGTAAAACAGACCTTTGACATGGGAAAGTCAAGACTGCAGATGTTGCCAAGTGTTGGGTGTGCAACACACTCCAGTGCAATGTCATAACATTATGATGCATCCCTTCTGGTTGCATGGTACATAGACATACAATGAAAGAGATCTTGAGAGATGTGGAGATGCGGAGATGAACAGCCGGATAGCTTAAAAAAATTAAAAAAAGAATAATAATAATACAGGAATTCGAAAGAGAGGAGTGGGGCCAGGCCAAGCCCTTTGTGTTCAACTCTCCACAGATCTCTGGAGTTATAGAGACTTTTAACTGTTCAGATAAATCATTGTTCCATTGTTTCATTCTCTCGCTGCTAAATCTGCTCCTCTCCCCCTCCGCCCCCCCCCCCCCCCCCCCCCCAACTAACCCGCCCCTCCCCCACCCCCCCTCCCTCCCTCCCCCAGGCTGGCGTGGTGGAGCCTATCATCATCTGCCCAAGACTAGAAGAGCGATTCCAGTCCTGACAACGAAACAGGTTTTAGAACATTGTGGAGGGGTTATGGAGGCCACTTTTATCGGTCTCTCTGACAAGGAGTGATGATTGGTAGACGGGCAGCAATCTGGGACGTTGCTATGGAGAGTTTTAAAGCTTCTTAGGGGCCCTCCCGAGGGTCAAATGAACTAGGTTGTTCTTGAATATCTGTGTGTTTCAAATGTGGTAGAGCCATCTAGAGTCCTTGAGGGTAGTTCTGCATTGAGGGTTGAGAGGAAAAAACATCACCCTCAGCGCCATAGCTTTAAAAAGGGGCGGAAACTGCAGTGTATCGAACACAGCTAGGCCTCAGATGTACGAATCAACCAGTCGATTGTCTTTGTGCACACACGTTCCTGTGTGTGAGAGATACAAGGCACAGAGGTTTGCAGTTCAGAACTACAAACCACAGCACCTCTACTCTGAGGGAACATGCATGCAAGGCAGAGACCTCAACTGAACCCCACACACCAGCGCATGAGCCACAGAGGGCGTTCTGAGGGCTGATCTGAACTGGAGGAGATCCAGGTGATGTCAGCCTGTGTTCTTATAGCAGCCAAGGCTCCATCTTGGAAAGGTTTTGAGAGAGGAAGCGGGGGGGGGGGGGGGTGTTGGGGTGGGCTTGACGTCAAACCATGAATTACACCACGCAGACCTCACTCTTTCTGGGTGGATGACAAGAAAGGGGAAAGGTAGCAGAGGATGCGGCTGTGAGTCCTGGCAGTGAGAGGGCTAGAGAGGAGTGTGTGCGCTCAGAAAATACCATCCAGCCCTTATGAGCCACAGTCTAACTACATTAAGACTAGTGTTTCAAACAGAATCTATCAATCATCAATCCATCTGTATATTTACTAGACTTGGGAGAGGGCCTTTAGCTCGGTATTCCATTTAAACCAGGCAAGAAAAATCCAGCACACCTCAAGTCTTTACAAATGACCTCTCTTGTCCCCACTTGTTACAGGGACAGACAGGAAACTGTGGAACCCCTTAGGGACACCTGCTGCTTGGGAGCAGTGTGGCATCAGTGTGATATAAACACCACTCATGGATCACCATCCCCCACCCAGACACTCTGGGCCAGCCACATGCGGGGGATTTTCTGGCCGCCGTTTATTTGTTTCCTTGTTGCTATGGAGACGCAACAAAAACTAGACAACATCGATACTGGAGGACCTGAGAGCGAGGGGGGGGGGGGGAGGAAAGGGAAGGAGGGAGAGAAATTGTGAGACAATGGGTTCCTTATCGGCGAGGGCACTCCCAGGTTAGGTCTGGGCTGCTACGTAACAATTCCATAGTAAACAGGAGCGCCTAAGGATTCTGGGGAAGTGCTCAATGTGACATTCCTTTGCCTACTGAAGACAGGACGAAGTCGGGCAAGCTAGACTAGAGAGAGAGAGAGAGGGAGAGAGCCTAGCGACACCATACGGCCCCTCAAACCACACTGGCCCTCAGTCTGACAGCATATGGAAACATAGGAGCAGGGCAAGAGAGTCTGTTCAGTCGCTACGTGCTGGATGAGGGCGTGTGTGCCTGCGCGCATGATGCACATCTGTTTCTGTCAGTAAGTCAGTCATGATTAAGTGTGTCAACTACACAGTGTGTGACTAAGGGGAATCTCATACTAGTGGCGGCCATGTCGGCCATGTCTGAGTTGAGCTCCATTTGACATGTGAATACCTGGCCGCCAACGCCCTGGCCTGGGGCCTGCTTCCAGAACATTCTCCACAGGAAAGGCAAGTGTAAACATCAGACACCTGAGAGCACACATGTTGTTCTCCCTCTGCCCCCCAAACAACACCTGTTCCCCATCAAGAGTCAGTCAATTTAAGTGCCGTTATATGAATTCAGCACTCAGATAACTATCTGTAAGGACCTGCAAGAAGGGGGAGATTCCCGCTACGGGTACAGAGGGTTCATGTATGATTTCAGCCAATAAGCGATGACGTGATACTGAGGATTGTGAGAAGGACGTTTGTGGGAAGAGAGGGAGAGGACGAGAGAGGGAGAAAAGAGTGTAGGGGGTGGTCCTGTGGGCACACACTGGTATGACTGACTGATGACATCTGTCTGGACTGGTAATCGTTTCGCACGCACGATCAAGAAGTTTTTACACACTGGGGAGAAAAATGTAAACTTCTTCCTCCCGTCCCATCTCTCCTCGCTCTCCGACCTGGGGTGGGAGCTGACGACAGGACAGTGGGAGGAAGAGGACCGACACCGGAACACGGGCGCAGGCCGCTCCTCGTCTCCGCAGGCTCGGCTTGTTGCCCGGGGGCTGTTGAGACCTGCTCCAGCAGAGATCAGAGCAGGCCTTTCAAACACTCCCTGACCACATCAACAGAAGAGAAATGTACACTAGCTAACCAGTGCTGCTCGCATTCTCCTTCGATGTATACACACACACACTGGTTTCCCAGTTGGAATGATGTGGGAAAGATCAAGTCTGGGGGGGTGGGGGGAGGGGATTTTCTCAACTTTATGTAAATGAGGAGCGTGAAAATGCTAGCGTTGGCCAATCGGATTGGTTTCTTGTAACGTAGAAACTGTTGGTCATGGTAAACATTATTAGGTTTTACAATTTCAAGATGGAGGAGAAACTTATCGTATGTGTCTGCACACCCAGTTCTGTTCAGAACAAAGTTACGTAATGTGACGAGCCTGAATTTAAAGATTACATTAAACTAATAATGCATTGTGCAGGGTTGCCGACGTTGTCAGTGTCCCTAGTGTGTTTTTATACTTTTAAATTCAGTCTGGTCACATTACGTGACTGTTCTGTGCCACTACTGTAATCTTGCACTAGTAAAAATTCTGTATTTTTACACAAATGTTGTGTAAAAGTGGCATTTTGATCGATATTGTGAGTACATGAACCTAAGTCTGCACGCTTGGTCATGACTACAACAGTGACCTTAGAGAACTACAACTCTGTATTAACTTTTCTAACACGCCCCCGAGCGTGGTGTACTGTGGGAAGGCAAGCGGTGCAGAGCGTAAAAAAAACGCTGCAGTGTGAACGCACTGAGACAGGAAGAGGAAGCCGTTCCTGCTCCTTGTCGTTCGTTCAGATCCGGGGGAGCTCAGCTTGATGATGTCATCACCGGAGGGTGATGTCTCAGCGTTGGACGCACCTGTTGTGGATAAACAGGAAGCAGCGCGGAGCAGAGAGGCCGTGCCAGCTGTTGAACAACTGGAGACAGGCGTGAACTGACCCTGTAGACAGAGCTGCATCACTGGCCTACTGGACATGTTCACCCCAGCAGAGCTGCATCACTGGCCTACTGGACATGTTCACCCCAGCAGAGCTGCATCACTGGCCTACTGGACATGTTCACCCCAGCAGAGCTGCATCACTGGCCTACTGGACATGTTCACCCCAGCAGAGGAAACACACCCAGAAGAAGACGCATAAGACCCGTGTCTCTGTGAGCTCGTCCAGAACATCTGCTCCTGGGGAGACCCCGTAAGGAACGAAAACTGTTTGATAGTCGACTTGAATCACAAATTCACTGTCGTCCAAGTCCAACGAGCTAAAACACACACAAGTACAACTGATAAGATTGCAATCTACAATTGAGCTTCCTTGAAGTACAGTTCCAAGTCCGTTCTCCATAGAATAGACGCATTACAATTCATTTACGAATTCCGAATAATTACTGGTGTAAATTGTAGACTTGGAGATCACTGAAGGCTTAATCTGTATCCAGGAAACCAAGGCTTTGAGGAGGAGGGGCTGTGGTCTGCTAATAGTTCCAAGCTGTTGAAGTGACTGTGTAAATGTCAGAGAGAGGACAATAACAGCCCTGTGTATGTGTGTGTGTCTGGATATAGCCAGCCTACCTTGATACCAACATATGTAAAACCACCACCACAGGGGGGGCAAAATGTCTGGACACTACAAAAACACCCCAGCTGAACAGTCACCGTCGGAATTCCAAACTGGTTTCTCAGGAGAGCCACACAAAGGCTTTTGTCCAGGCAGCATTGTGCTTCTTCCACATCTCCCCTCTCTGCTTCTGCCTCTCTCAGACATGCAAGGAGGCCAGGTCTCAAACATGATTGTGTGACATTCTAGGGGGCAGACTGGGCCAATCCACCACTATTTAGGGTCTAGGTAGTGGTGTTTCCTTACTGTGAGCATGACCTCAGCCCTGATGTTGCTCTGGAGAAGCTTCTAGTGGGACAAGCCTCACATCTACTTCTCTGCCTCCGATGATTCAAACAGGCCCCAGTCGAACTACAGCACACAGCCCACAAGCTTTGGAGCTAATGAGTTCTGCACCATTATAGCTCTGTGGTCAGGTTAACGGAACTTGTGATTTTTGCTACTCCAATTCTGAGGCTACACTTAATCCTTTGATTCACCATTAAAGCTTTTAAACAAAAGATATGTGTGTGTGTGTGTGTGTTCTTGCTTATGTGTGCGTTTTGGCCTTTGCTCTGTTCCGTCATCATTGCAGCACCAGTTGCAGCAAGCTTCTGAGACTGCCCTTTGCCTCTTCAGCATCGTAATGGCTTTGCCTCAGTCATGACATCAGCCTTGAGACGGTGTGTGTGTGTGTGCACCACACATACAGTTGAGCAGTGCCTTTGTGCAGGGAATTCCTCTTCAATTAAATCACTACCGCCCAAACCCAGTTTTCTGCAAGAGCCAATGAGGTGTGGCCGACAAACTAAGCCCCCCACCCCCACCCCTGTGCCTGGTAACCCATTAACAGTCTTGTCAGGTCAACAAACTACACCAACACAGCTTGGCCCCCCTCTATCAACACTGAAGGCCTCGCTGGCTACTGGAGCTCTCAGCTCCTCTCACCGCTCTGACACTTACAACAACATCATCATCATCCTCATCATTTCCTGCCCTGAGCTCAGCACAAGCCTGGTGGAACTGGGAAGGTGGTGACGTTAACAAGAACTTGGTGGGAACACAAAGCAAGCAGAACACCTGTAGGTCCACAGAACAAAAAGAGAGATACTACTGGGTTTCCTTCCCAGTCTATCGGTTCAAAAACCCATTTAAACAAAAGGTCACCGGTTCACGTTACTATGGAGATACCCCCAAGTTAGGATCAAATGGCGCCACCCTCTTGTTAAGATCTTGTAAAGATCTTTATTAAACATTAAGCAAGGTCATTTCTGGACAAGGACCAACTCCTGCTTGCTTCATGATGCATTTCTGTTCTAACAAAGGGTACTTAATCTGAGTCATGTGTGGGACTGGGAGTGTATGGCCAGACAGTGGACACAGGGCAGGACCATGGGGTCCCTGTGGGGCACTGTCTGGGGGCTGGTCCAGATGAACGTGACACCGGGATGAATCATCTGCTGAAGCCGCATGGAACTCCCATGACATTGTCAGAAGTACAGACCCTTCTCTGCAGTGGGAAGGGTTGACCTCACCCCATCAAAACTCACTGACCCTTTACATAACCTGGTCTGGTCACCACTCTCAAAAGAACACCTTCCAGAGGCTCTGCAGGGTCCTTTTGTTCTGGCTTGGACCCGATTTGTCTGGATCTGGTCTGCATTCCCAGAAGGGATAAACTCATCTGCATTCATAAACTCTTCACTCTCTCTGCAGCCTTGGTCTCCCACAGAGGAAGGCTGTTGAGATAATCAAACATGTTTCCCCATAGCTGGCTGAGGTGATGACGGCATCATCACACACACAGGTCGGCCCCAGCTGCATACAACATCATTCCTGTACATTAATGATCACACACACACACACACACAGGCAGTAGTGCGGAAGACACCGTCGACCAGGGCCTTTCATTTCTGATCTGCAGTCCTCTATTACACGTCCGCTTTATTCCCAGGATATGATGTCATCCTCGCCGCTAAGCGCCTGGAAGATGTTCCCACTTAAGGCGGGCCGTGGGGGGCCCCCGTGTCGGCCCTGCAGCCGACGCTTTACAGCATAAATCTCAATTACTAACCCTCACTCACATACACAGGGAGGGCAGTTAAACGCATGCTTTCGGGGTGAGCTGGGGTGCAATTGAGATGGTAATGGCCACAGGGAGGGAAGGAGGGGAGGGTGTTGTTTTTGAGGGGGTGAGGCGGGGTAGCGTGTTGGGGGAGGACATGGTGATGTCATGTCCCCCCCCCCCCCCCCCCCCAGTGAGATCATCGCCAACTGAACCGGTGAATATGTTGCCATGAAGAATGCCGTTACCCTGGAGGAAGGTGGGGTATCCTCCACGAACCCCACAGTGAGAAGCTCTCTACTGGCTGCCTGACGGAAAGAAACCTTTGCCTCTGGAGGCTCACGAAGGAGGAAGGAAATACCGTCTTTTTATTTTTTTGAATATCTAGCCATTCATTTCTCCAGTCCATACACTCGGGGGATGAGTATAGCTCAGTGTTGGAACACTTGGACAGCAGAGTGAAAGGACACAGTCGTCGTCGTCCCCCGGACGTCCCTTTCGACCAAAGCGTCTACTAAATGAACACCTTAACTAACCGCTAAGTGTTTTCTCCCTTTTCATCCCCCGGCTCCTCCTGCCTCCAGACACAGCTTTGATGTGACTTGTTTTATCACCATAATCAGAAGACGACCAAAACAAGTTATTTCAAAAGACAAAGACACTACACACCAGACAGACTGACTGGCCAACAATGTGAATAACGGTTATCCCCTTAAGACAGGAATGCAGACTTTAATAGGCTGCTTCAGGAGCAACACAAACGGTGCTGTACGGACCTGAATGCTGAGCTTAATGTTCCTGCTACTGAAAGACCAGTGGGATGAGGTGCAGTAATCCTCACGGACAGGCCCTTCTCACATCTCATCTCTCCCCACCCCCCACCAAACGCCTCATAGACTCTCTATAGGTTGGCCTAGCCCATTAGTCTTTACAAAGACTGCTGGATGGATTGGAGGGGTGGGGGGATGAGGGTCTGTTCTCATGGTGTGTGTGTGTGTGTGGGGAGCAGGCCTGGGAGCTCGAGAGCGCCAGGTAAACTTATCTGGCTCGCTGGGCTCAAGTTACCAGGGTGTGCAGCAACAGGAACACAGAGGGACCTGTGTGGTGCAGAGAAGCTGTGTCATCCCACAACCATCTGTCGTTGTGGATGTGAGGAGAGGATAAGGAAGGAGAGGGTAGGAGAGAGAGAGATAAGGAATGAGAAGAGAGGAGGAGGAGAGAGTAGGAGAGATGAAAGGGCCGAAGTGTCTTGCTTTGATTGGCCCGTCGATGGTTGCATTGAGACAGGGGTGAGAGGTGAAGAGTGCCTTTGTTTAACACAGAACACCACTGTTTCCTACCCTTCATACTGAGAGACAGGGCACTATGAATGCTGCAGGACTACAAAAGACAGCTAAGGGAGTATTATGGGGTTCGCTAATGATTATTAATCCTTTGCTAGTGACACGTAATCTTGGGAGAATTTAGAACAGGCTAGCGCGTACAACAAATCAGGCAGGAAAGGCAGAGCTACAACAGTACACAGGAACATAAATGGTAGCTAGCAATGTTGCGTGTGTGTTCAACTTAAGGGACCAAATGAGATTTGGGGAAAGGAGCCCTGGTCTTCAGTTGAACTCTAGTGCCTCAACTTGCCTTTCCCGTTGAGAATACAAAAACGAGCTTTGAAGCCTCTTTAGGTCTTTCAAAGGGCTCTGAAGTCATGTTGTGTGCACAGGGCCAAGCTAAACACCATGCTAGGATGTAGGATCTGTGTGTTAAGGCGCCGCTGAATGTGGTGAGTTATAGCAGTGTGTCAGGAAACGGGGCTGTGTTTGCAGTACAGAGACCATTACTGTACAGTCAGAGAGAGAGGGGGGGGGAGGGAGAGAGAGATAGAGTAATAGGACCTTGCCAAACACATACATCCCATTTCTATAGCCCTCTTTGTCTCAGTACCTTTTTTATTCTCGCTCATAAAACGCTGATCTCCGCCCTACTCGACATGTCCAAACCGTTGGTTGCTCATAACCAATGGAATCTTAGCGCTCACAGAACACAGGATGACATTTCTAGAATGTTGACTTTGCTGTTGAGGAGTCGTGGGGAAACCTTTCAAAAGGAGGGTGCTGGACGTGGTTGTGTTGCATGTCACTGAGGGGGCTTGGGAAGGCTTTGTCAGAATTTATGACAAATCCAACTGATGCCCTCTCCATCCGGGTCAGACTCACAGCATAGCTGGGAGTAAAACATTACCAGTGTGTCACTGGCCAACAATGGGGGTCCTGAGAGCAGCCAAACCAATTGATTGGTACTGCCTGTGATGTCTCATTGGGAGCAGAAGAACAGCTGGTAGGATTCAGACAAGAGTTCCACACCAAGAGTGACTTCAGACCATCGTTATGGCATGCCAGTCAGCCACTCGCCAAAAAGAACTGGGTTTGAGTGGAACGTGTCTGTATTCTAACGTCAACTTTCACTGTGTGAAGATTAAAAGGGAAGCCATTTTAAAAAGAAGAAAAGATGCAAAAAAAATATTATTAAAGATATTTCACAACTGTCAAAAGCAAAAGATCAACTAGGATCATTCTTAAGACTGAAGAGAGACCCACTCAGCAGAACCCGGCAGGGGTCATCCAGGGTAGGGTGACATGTCAGCTCCAACACAGAAGGTCATTATCCTCCATTCATGGCTTTCTTAGTGACGTCATGGTAGGAACTTCCTTGACGACATCACACCTCCTGGTCGCACCGGCTAGAACCCACCCCGGGCCTCCGCCAGGTCAAACCACCGCTCTCACAAAACCACATAGACTGTTGACTCTCGGTTGCCATGCCAACGGGTCAATTGCGTGTTTCCTGTGCCCGACCTTGGGATTGCTTTTCAGTTCCTTCCTCTCCACACTCCGCAAGTTAATGCAGCATTTATAGTAGCAAAGGTCGCGGATGAAGGATCACTTGCACAATGCTGACCTAGATAAAGGCTTGCCTTTATTACACCAAACCTGTGGGAACAGAAGTCACAACAGTGGCAGTAAGAGCTTCTCCGAGGCCGGGAACTCTCTAAAGCCCAGTGTGACCAAGTGTGTCGCTGTTAACCCGGGGTGCCACAGCAACCCTGGAATGTTTGGTGGAGCACCGGGGCAATGATTGGCTGGCTGGCCAGGAAATGAGAGTCTGCCAGAATCAGCAGCTGTGCTAGCGGGGAGGAGGACTACGACACACATCTTGGCAGAGAAAAGGGTGATGTAGTTCCTATACACGTCACTGTACTGGTGGTCACTGGTCAGTTTGGTGGCTTTCCATTTGACTGTTAGTTGGGATGTTGTGGATCCGAAAGCCTGGAGGAACAGTGGGTCTTTTCTCACCCTGGGCAGCAAAGCAGTTATTCTGCGCTGCTCAGCTCATGGCATGAGAGAGAGAGACGGTGAAAAGGTGCCTGGGTGTTTGCCAGGACACAGTCAGTCTTGCCTTTACAGTACACACACACACACACAGACACAAAACTACAAATCCACCTCTCTGGATCCAACAGACTAGACTTCCTTCCCTTCACGCCCTGCTTACATCCCTTTCTCCCTCCTTTCCTGTGCACTGTGCTCCTTTCTGCTCTTTGTGTTTATGGCAGAATGTGTGTGTGTGTGTGTGTGTGTGGGGGGGGGGGGGGCTAGGGTTAGGGAGTTCAGTCACAGAGAGAATAGTAAGGTGATAGCTTTACTTGAAAAGAATTGTAAATGTACAGTAAAACTACAGTTGATACGAGACTAGACCGCTGTGTGCTCTGAGGGAGCAGTGTGTGTGTGTGTGTGTGTGTGTGTGTGTGTGTGTGTGTGTGTGTGTGTGTGTGTGTGTACTGATGAGAATGCCAGAGGAGGTTGGTTCCAGCAAGTGCCGCGGTTGGAACTCTGAAGTGTCCCCTGGGGGAGAACGCACAGCGCTTCAGAGCCTCCCTCCACTCAGATAAGAGAAAATAAGAGAAGTTGTGTGTGCTTGTGAGAGCAGAACCGGGAGGGAGGTGTGCATGTGTGAGCTGGAGGTCAAGAAGGCTTCACTACGCCAGGTCTGCAGTGCTCTGCGTTAGTAGGCCAACCCTGTTAGGCTGGTTCTCAGAAGTGGGTTCCTCCCACAAACACCTCCCCATTTCCACACAGTACTTACCTCAGGAACAGGTGAAATACACATTTCTACTGTGTTTTAGAAATAAAAGGTGAAATAAATAAAAAACTGAAATATATAGTATACTAACCCTTTACAACCCCTCGTAAAACTGTGGCCTTCCCTCGGGCCAGGGGAGAGAAGGGATGGGCTCTGTTCCACATGTGAATTTGAGCACAAGCACAAGAAACCCCAATCCCTCTCTCCTTCTTCAACCCCCCTCTCCTTCTTCAACCCTCTCACCATGCTCTTGGTGGACACGCCCATGTTCTCAGAAACGTAGCGATGCTTCTGCTGCCATTGTGCCAAAGCTACAGCAGTGTGAGGACACGCAGTCTGGTGAAGCAGCTTAACCCCTCACAAATATTTCTTCCCCCTACGAACCCTTGTTGTTATTCAAATGTATTTTCATTGTCCGTTAATATCGAACGCCCGCACCCTTTAGTCAAACTGAGGGGAGTGACAGCTTCCGATAAGAACATTCTAGAATTCCACAAATTTCTCTATCAGTGTGAGCCCACATCCGAGACTGGTCTTTTTCGGACTGTTACGTAACAAGTGATAAAAGGTTTTAAATGAATGGCTGGCACGGCAAATCGGACCAAGAAACGTTGATTTATAACCTTAAAGGCAGAATGAAGAAAGAAAAAGCTTCTAATGGATGTACAACATGACATGGCCGGATAACAGTGTTTGAGCATGACTCACGGCGAACAAAGCCGGGATCCGTGCCTGCGAAGCAGAGCTAATGCAGCAGAGTTATCCTTCATGCTCACCCGGTGTCAGCCACACAAAAGGTAGAGAGCCCTGTAGGAAGGGCGAGGCCACCTGGCTACATATTAATCAGCCCTGGAGCGGCTTGGCAAACCACTCCTCAGTCAGATAAGATAACCCTTCAGGAGACATGGAGGCCGGCCGGTCTGGGCCCAGAGAGGGGGGAGGGACAAACGCATGTCTACATCATAGGGACCGTCTCAGGCCTCTGTCCATCAGTGTTTGTATTGCACGAGGGTATGGCATCTTACAGAGGGGTGTCACCCTGCCTATGACACAATGTCACTTTGTTTTGATCTGCTCTGGAGGAGTGTGTGTGTGTGTGTGTGTGTGTGTATCCCTGCATGCCTCTGCACTGTGTAAACAACACCTTAACAAAGAGCAAGGGATGTTACTGTTCAACCTGTTTGGTCATGTTTGGAACTCAGTAATAGATCAGATGGATCATGGTTGCGTAGCTGCAGAGGCTAGGAGGTAACGCCTCAGGTCCTGCCTGCCTCTGCAGTAGGAGACGTTACAGCCTGACACAGGGCTCAACTGGCGTTTCGGCATGTCGGTATCAGAGCCCAACACCACTCAACAAAGAAAAGTCAAAGCTCGAGGGTAATAGTCGAGGTTTTTAACGAGGTGCACGTCCGACAGAAGCGGGTGAGCTAATACGGTACGCCGTTTTTCTGGTTGTGCAATCAGGCGACGTGATAACACTGTCAGGCTGGTTTTTTAAGGAGTGGTTTTCCCATCGGGGGAACTCATTGGGAAAGTGTTGACTTTTACAGCTCTGCACATGGGAACTTTTCAGTTAAATATAATTGGTGATGAATTTCACCCAGAGAGGCTTACCATTGGAGAGGGACTCTGTTCAGGCCCCTTAAACCCACCCCTGGCACTCCACTCGTGTGTGACTAATACTCTAACAAACGGCAGAACTCTAAGAGATATGAGATATTCAGCAACATAAAAATAAAGGAAACATTCAACACCAATTAAAAATCTATCTGAACGCATTATGATGGATTTCATGAAAGTGTACACTAACGAAGACTATGAGGGATGTTTTGATGTGGATGGTTTCAGGAAGCCAAGAGAGACTGTTGTGCGGCGCAACACAACACCGTTGTGTAGCAATATGCTGTGTTGCATGGTGAGGTGGCTTGTGGCCACAGTGGAGATTAAAGACAGCGAAACATCAGCAGATTCCATAAGCATGACCACGCTTTCTACACGGCCTGGTGTGTTTGATTTCTGTTTGTGAGGAGGGATGGAGGGAGGGGCTTTAAACAGCCTCGTCTTGTAACCAGACGTAGCTTTAGCTGACTGACCATTATTGAACTGCGATGGAGATCATAGCATCATAAGGCAAGTGTCACTCTTACGCATCGGGGCTGTACGTGTCTACCACTGTTTAAATACTGTCACACTGGGAGGACAAGTTAAATAAACATTTTTACAACCTTTCCAGGTTTTTTTTAAACAAAAGAACACAGCTGCACAGGGCTGGTACTGTAGAGGCCATTTACATTTACATTTAGTCATTTAGCAGACGCTCTTATCCAGAGCGACTTACAGTAAGTACAGGGACATTCCCCCGAGGCAAGTAGGGTGAAGTGCCTTGCCCAAGGACACAACGTCAGTTGGCATGACCGGGAATCGAACTGGCAACCTTCGGATTACTAGTCCGACTCCCTCACCGCTCAGCCACCTGACTCCCATTTCACTTCTTCCAGCATTCTCAGGAATAATCTGTCCGACTGAAAAATGAGGCCCTGAGCTCAAACGTCACCGAGCCCTCGGGTAGCACTCGTCTGTGATTCAGCTCCTTATGAGCAGGGAGGCAGAAAACCAACATCAAGACAGCCACGCGGGCTATTCTTAGGCATGCACAGACCACATTATTATCTACCCCATATTTATAAAGATCGATATGTCAGTGGAAAGGCTTTTCAACATTTCTGCAAGGATTTTGAAGTACAACATGACTTTGTAATACAAAGACTGCAAAGGCCCCCACAACAGTCATTTCAAGGATAAGCAACACTAAGATCAAAAGGTTTTTGGTCTGTGATAATAGCATTTCAGATCAAATATCCCTCAAAAACTAAAACGGGTTGTCCTTCATAAAAAAAATAAACAAGCAAAACCCAAAGATGGAAATGTCTGTTATTGATTGGGTTTACTGTTCAAACGGACGGTTTTTCCAAGAGAATCTATCTTTATCTTTGAGGGAAGATAACCAAACACATGGCCCTGTCTCTGAACAGGAAGGACGTGTCTCACAGGAAGTACCTGTGTAAATCCTCCGTCATTGAAGCCATCCACTCACTTCCTGTGCAAACAGGCCTAATGGGCATGTTTGAAGGACAGCTGACGAAAGCAGGCCCGTCACTGATTGGTTTAGCCAGCAGTGATACGAAGGACTCGCATGGACTTGATTCAACCCTTGCCACTGAGGATAGCCAGCCCAGATGGCCCTGTCATAGCCTGAATCTAAACCCTTTCATTCACGTGTACATAATTGCATCTGTTGGTGGAGCATTGTGAACCTGGCTGCTATCGTTTCACTAGCCACCTCTCATCAATCAATTCCAACTGGTCTGAGTCACCACACACATCCTGTAGAGACAAGATGGGATTGGCTACCAGTCCAATAATGACTAAATCTGTGATGTCAGCCACACATACAAAACAACCGCTTAGAGATATAGTCCCCATTAGAGACTTATTTATGGCTGTTCATTCAGACAAAAACACCACTTTAGGCTACAATTCGTAATCAACAGTGGCTATTCATCACCAACTGCACAGAGACACAGCTAAGGTTCTTTTATTGTTAAAATGAAAGGCTTACAAAAAAGGATTTGGCAGTAAGTTACTGAGCTTTGAAGTTCTAATGTTAAACCCCCCCCCCCCCCCCCCCCCCCATTCCTCTTACCACTCCCCTGCCCAAAAGCACCTGGCTTCCAAACTACACCAGTCTCAGGTGATGTCACTTATCAGACATGCGTTTCCAGAGTTGACGGTTTCTTGGCTGTTGCATTTTCTGAATAATATCACTTAACTACATCCAGAGGGTTGATAAAATGGCAACATTTAAGAATGAGAGAGAAAGGAAGAGAGGTGAGAGAATAAATGAATGGGGGGAGGGCTGCTTGTGAAGGGATTGAACAAAGAGGGGGTGGAAAAAGGGGAAAAACTGAAGTATATATGAGGGATGAATAACAGGGCCCGCCACACCTCACATAACTCTGTTCCTACTGATCAATTCAAAATGCCAATGATCTGTGGAATATACATTACATACCCAGAAGCAACGCAACTGACTACAATCAAAACTCTGTGTCTACGTTGTCTCACGCATTCATGTGATATGATCCCAAACGCTACATATATCAACACGCCCTTAAAAGATGTGATTAAAGAATTCTCAAAATGCTTTTGTTTTCTCGTTGCATAAACATTTACCATTGCAACACTAACGCCACCTTTTGCAGTGTAACGTTAGGCTACAAGTCAAAACAAGCAGTAGGCGAGGCAAGTAAAAGCCAAGTGAAAATACAAACTTAAGATACACAAGGTAACAACTTCCATTAGACACTAATTTATAAAAAATAAATAAAAATACAAGATGCCACCCCTGGTGCGGAAGAGTCGACACAAACTTTATCCAAGTTAGAAATCTCTCAAACAGCTTCATTCCTAATCAAGAGAGAGAGCCTTTATCAATTTCTCATCCATGATGATGATGATGATGTAGCCTACTGCAAGGTATTATACTTTTTATTTATAAAACAAGGCTGTTCAGTACTTGTATTCTATATCGAAAATCCATCGTTCAGGTTTGTTGCATTGCTGTTAGCCTGGTTAATGATAAGCCTTGAGGTGTTTGAGGTTTGGCAGATCAAATGGTAAAATACTTTACTGTAATGAGGGTAAGAGGTTTAAATCCTACACAACGTATTCATCAGTAGGTACATGATGTTTGAAGTAAACGGACACAACTAAGCGCTGTAACAGGTGTAATATCTGTGCTGGAAAACTGTTTGTGCGTAGAAGTTAGAGGCTGCGGTCTTTCGACTTCAACTTTAAGGAATTTTCGACTGAAACTCACGACATAACCACAGATCAGTCCATCTTATCGCCACACCTGTATTAACTCGCTAAAAGATAAGAGCAATTGCAGCTCCAATATTATTTAGAAATTTGAATTTTGTACCAGGTGGAGCCAAACCATGTGATCACTGGAGTCGTTGACAAACGTACCTATGGAGACCAGGCGAATATTCTCTCTGTCCAGAAACTCGAGAGCCACGGACACGTTCTCCAACTTCATCTGCCTAAAGGTGGGTCTTGCATGGTACTTTCTGTACATCTTCTTCTGGCTGAGGACCTCCAGTAGGGCGATAAGCCTCAGCCCATCGCTCAGGTCCAGTTGCAGGTCCGCTATCCGCTTGTTCACGCACTTCAGGTGTTCATTGCACCAGCGCGTGAAAGTGTTTTGCTGAATTTTCTTCCATGGTGCGTCGTCAGCAAGGTCTTTCTCTGTAGACGGCATTTTGCTTTTAGAAACTTTCAAATGATTCCAGTGCCTGTTTCTACTGCTGGCTTGTTGAAGTTCGTCTGAATTACTCTGTGCCCCGCAGTCCGGAGTCTTTTAGACCTCTATAGGTTTGCGCCTGCGCGTTTCCCGCAAATGACGCCACTTTCACTGATCCGCGCCCCAGAGTGAGCTATCAGCTACACCTGTTTAATCATGATGCAGCCTTGTAGTTAAAATCAATAGACGGCTTCGATCGAAACATTTAATACTTAACTGTTGAATTATTACCCTATTCTGAAGAGACATAAGAAAAGAACAAATATACTAGAATATAATAACATTGAATACGTGTTTGTGATAAAAAATAAATAAATTGAAGGTTAAACAGAAAACAAACAAGGTGACTGAATAGAGTTTTGCCCAGCCTTGATGCAATATTGGTACAATGATGTGCTTGGACTGTAGTACTTAACATTTCTTGACATGTCCTAACATTTTTGACTTGCACCACCAGTGTTGACTATAGCTTTACATTTCATCATTGCTTAAATTTTTTGGATGTATTATATAGTTTTGTCTGTTGTCCTGTCATGTTTGTGCAACAGTGGAGCTGGGACATGATCCCAATGGTGTGATTCACAGGGCTGAAGCAGTGTTGCCTCACAGCTTCTCGAGAAGGGTGGGGTAGTACAGGAGACGAAAACCACGCCTGTAGCTAAATGTTCAGCTATTCAGCTTTTTATTCGTTTTTGAACTTTTGGGCTGTGTGACATCACAACGTTTCTCATTTACTTCACACATACAAATAGCTGAAAGCTTGTCGTTGAACTTCATTATGTTCAGGCTTGCGTTGACGCCATCCATTTCCCCTGCTTCATAAATGCCCTGGTCTGCCTTGTGTATGACACTGTGCACTTATCTTCCTTCATACACGTTCAGTGACACATTATTTTTGCTTTTTTGCACTCTAACCCAGCAGTCCAGAGAGATGTGATCATCTTGTCCCACCTCATTGACCAGGAGGGCTGTCTCACCCTCTGAGCATCTGCCCTGGAGTCCATGCTCTCATGCTGTCTGCCTGCCTGTCTGTCTCTCCTCTTGCCTGTCTATCTGCCACACATACAAAAACAACCACTTAGCAAAGCCAGCAGTTCCTCCCCCCCATGTCCTCTCTATTCACATGTTCCAGGTGCCTGCCTGCCTTTCTCACTGTCTAAGTGCCATGTCTGTTCCTTCTCATCCCTTCATGAGGGAGTCTGGATCTATCTGTCTGGTGGATCTCTCTCTGACTCATGTCAGGACATCGTCACTGTCTGCAGGACGGCCTAATGACAGACCTGTTAGTGGTGTCTTATGACGACAGCCTCATCTCCAGACGACGTAACACCAACCTCCGTCCTTATTTGTCTCTATGCCAGAGCCAACAATAGTGGAACATAACATGTGTCACTCCAGGTAGAATGTGTCTGTGTACAGCATGCATAGTGACTTCTTAACAGTTGTTCATGGCAACGCTGTTGGGGGTTCTCAGTGCCAAGGATTTGCCAGCTTGTTGACAGGTGCTCCGTGAGGTCAGAGACCGTGGTGAAGTGTGGGCCCCAGGCAGGTGTGTATGGCTGCCTGAAGGTGGAGGGACTTCCTGTCTGAAGTGGTGGTGAATCAGCTTAGTCAGGACTGGCTCATGTTCTCTGTCATCACAGGAATTTCATTACTGCATGACTCACCTGTCTGGTCCCCCATCCCACAGTCACACTATTCTGATAACCTGGGAAACCAGGCTGATGCTTCCAGTCATCTCACCTCAGATAGACACTGGCTCAACACACTAGAATGTTTTATGTACACAAATTATTTAAACCAAATTACGTGAATAAATGGGGGATGAATCCAATCTATTGTTTGTCACTGCCATCTTGTGGTTGCAGAGAAACTTAAGACCTTAGTGACATGTTTGCTTGAGGTGTGCTTGTGTGTCATAGATTACGTTGGAGACATCTTTTGTCTCGTCGTTCCCGCCTCATCTAGTGTGACTCACTCCACTGGTGTGTCTCCCTATGTGTTTACCGCTTAGGATGCAGATGTGACATTAAGTCCAGAGGGGTCATTCCAGGGAGTAGGAGCATCAGCTGATTGCAACATTGAGAATCGACCCACCACTGTAGAAAACAATATTAAATATAGAGCTGACTTTATGGATTTATCAAATAAACAAACCTTGCACAGGAGAGTAAAGTATTTTTATTAAAATCATGCACATCACAGGTGTTAGTGCAAATACTTTTTTTTAAATCTGTACTCCGGATATTCTAGTGTAACTTTATCTTTTCTTTACAAAATAGAATTTCAACAATTATTTACTTAAAAAAAGTAATTCTGAAGTTAATATTCTGAACAATATTTGCAAACAAAACTATTTACATACGGTCTAATGTGCCACTGGGTTGGTTAGTGATTGTAATGGATGGTTTGAAAATCATATTTTTTTCAGGAGCAAAAGAAAAACCTGACTTGATGACAAATATTTTCTGGACATTTTTTGGAGGACACATTGTTTTACATATGTATAATCCAATACAAACAGTCAACAATTGTATAGATAATACAGATACACTTACCCTCCCAACAAATTACCCTACACACTACACGCTACTGTACTCCAAGTTCAATGACATTTATATTGTTTGTAAGTTTACATTTTCTAATAAAACTGGTGAAAATTCACACTGAAATAAATGCCCGTCAGTAACATCATTCTTTTGCCGGTCAGCCCCATATGAAAGGTGAATAAAAACAAACATTTCGTTTTTAAACCTTTTTTTTTTTAGGAACAGTTCAATCACACATCTCAAAATACAAAACTGAGTGACTGAAAAAGAAATCCAATAATTATAAACAGGGCTACATAGGAATCTTAAGATGCTACAGTATGTAGGGGTTTAAGAGAACTCGAACTGAATTGCCTAATTTCATTCAAAGAATACAATGGAAACACGAATAAACAAAAGATCGATCAGATCGTGATCTAAACTTACAAGGAGCACATCCTCATTTAGTTGTGACAACAAATTTGCATGTTCAACCCAAGTGTGTAGAATGAGGTTGAGGGTAGTTTCCAGAAGCTCACACTCACACTGTTCAGAATACAGAAGCCAGCAGCACGTTGGATGATGTGATCCCTGTCACTGTTATTCAACTTTTTATTTTGTATATAGAATGTATATTTACACAGACGCACATTCATACATACATTACATATATACAAACATATACTGTTTGTTAGGGAACTGCAATTCCCCACATTGGTGCAGTACTATGACTTCAAAACATCTGATTTCCAAAAACGTGAAAAGGGAGTTCTTAAATGTCCTTCCCATGGAGGATTACATATCCTCCAGTGTAGAATCAAGTGGCAGTTATTTGGAACGTAGATTAAGAGGTTCCCAATGTTCTGCTGTTCCAAGGGACTTGGACCTGTGCCTTTCACTTCAACTTCCAGCATCTTCCTGGTCTACTTGATGTTTACTTATTTCCCCCCCATTGCAGTCCTGTGCAATGCAAATGAAAACTGGGACCAGAAAGATGCCAGTTTGGTGATCGAAGTTGGCATTGGACAAGAGACATTTGAATGACACAGTGGAATACGATGGATAGCTTCTTTGCTCCGTGACTCAGAGCATTTTATTTACAGCGCAGCAAACAAAAAGGGATGAACCCATATCCCAGACAGATCCATGTGTAAAGTCTCTCAAGTTACATACAGCCCTATTCCATTCACTTCAGTTCTTCAATCTTAATACAAAACAGAAACCTTTCATTCTCACCCTCACCCCCCCCATCGACCATATCTGTGCTCAGATGGATCCCAACACAACTCCATGCCAAACCAACCAGTCACAGACATTTTCAAAGCATTCACGTCCAAATTTGAGACCCGTCAACTATCCCTGGACACATTAGTGAAGATCTTCAAAAGACTTTGACAGGATTATTCAAGATGGCCGTCCCTCAACCTTGCCCTCTGATTAGACAGATGGTGCATAAACCATCTGTGCTTACACCCATCCAATCCTTGTAGATTAGATACGCGTATTGGGAATAGGGGCTTAGTGGGTTGTGTCTGGACAGGACTCAGACTGACACTGGGGGCTGAGCTAAGGCAGCAGTTTAGTCCCAGAGCCTTTGGTGTGTAGTGGTCTGTGCTACAGAAGTGTGTGTGTGTGTGTACTAGTACAGTTACCCAATTATACAGCGTCCCATTTCTCCAAGACTAGTGTGTTTGTTCACTACCCCAAGACTAGTCTGTTGGGAAGTCATTGTGAGGTGGTATAGACATGGTATCATCTCACTTCTTGTGGATGCCCACACCAACCCAATGCCTTCCAAATGTTTAGGTCCTGTCAGAGTGACTTGGACAATAGAGGCAGTGCACGCTTTCAGGCCAAGTTCTAGAACATTGGGAGAATTGGGACATGTCTATAACAGGCTAGCCAGACTAGAAGAGCATTGACATCAGGTGCAATACAAACTTGAAAACTGAACACATTTCTTTGTTTTGTTCCCATGGTCTTGGGTCAGCTTGCTACTTTAATCCACTGCCACAATATTCTTCTCATTTTGCTTCTAACGTCTCGTTCACCACCTCTACAACAAACATCCATCTTGCATGGCGTTTCTACTCGTTTACCAAAATAAGTCTAGCACATCAAATAACTTCTCTAGACTTTTTTTTTTCTTCTCTATACAAAGCTCTGTACTGTAGTGTTTTAAACATTATGAATATTTGTTCATAGTTTACAATACACAGAAACAAGACAGAGTACACTGACAAACCATCTGATGGTGCTCACGAGCATGTTAGTCTGGACAGAACCCACAGCGGTCCCACTAAGTGATTGCTTATTAGTTCAATTCCTCTTTTATCAATAACTTAAGTTTCTTTTGAAACGCCTCTGTAAGGATATCAGTGGCACTTCCATCTAGACTAGATGCGTGTGCACACGAGTGGATGATCACACCCACACACACCTCTCATGTTACTTACAGTAGGCACTTAACCCCTTGTGCCCAACAATAGAGGATATCGATTTGGATTTGGCTTAGAACCTATATTTGTGATGCCGCATATCTCTGATGTGGCAAACCACATAAACTCATCAGAAAACTCACCCAAAAATGAAAAGGTTTGGTAACCATCAGAAAACAAGCCTAGTTTAGGCCACTTTAATACCAAAATTCCCCCCAAAAAAAAAGAAAAAAAAAGAAACTTAACCGCCAATATAGTATTTAATCTATGGTAGAAATTACAACTTTAATTCCCCTTCTCGTTCTTTCTCTCTCTCTCTATATATATATACAGGTATAACTTTATACAGTTAAAGCAACGTCTCTACAGTCAAACTTTCCTGGTGGCCGGGAAGAGGGGATCTTGTCAACAGGAAGTACCGGCCAATCAGTTTGTCTGCGAGTGTGTGTTTTGTGTGTGTGTGGCCAGGTGCTGGGGAGTGGAGGACATGGAGCCAGGTGAGGAGGGGGGGGGTGTGTGTGTGTCAGGGAAGGCGTCATCATCAGATGCTGCTGCTCTTGGATAGGTTGGGGTAAAGTACGGCCGCCGTCACAGCAACCATCACAGCCAGCACCGGGATCCAGGGGCTCCAGGGGCTCTGTGGGGGTGGGGGGAGGAGTAAGACAGACACACATACATGGACAGAATAAGGTTATTGCGAGACAAAAAAAACACAAACCAGGTTGCCTAGGCAAAGGCAAAAGGGTGGAGAGAGAGAGAAAGAGAGAGAGAGGAAGAGAGGGGATAGAGAGAGGGATACAGAGAGAGGGGGGATAGAGAGAGGGATACAGAGAGACAAAGGGATACAGAGAGAGAGGGGATAGAGAGAGGGTTACAGAGAGACAAAGGGATACAGAGAGAGAGATACAGAGAGAGAGAGGGATAGAAAGAGAGAGGGATACAGAGAGAGAGAGAGATGGAGGTAATTAGATTAAAAACAGAGGTGCGGGAGATCCTAGTTAAACTGGGAGAGCCAGTCACCCCACGGTAGAGAGAGGAAGTGGAAAACAGGGCTTTCCTTTCGCCCCCAGCGGAAACCAGGAAGAGCCGTGTTTCTACTCAGAAGAGGAACCAATGGAGACAGGAGAAACAGTATGACCGTCGAAAGCAAGAAACGGGGGGGGGGGGGGGGAGGAGGGGGGAAATGAAGAGTTAAAAGAAAAAATAATAAAGCAAAACGACCGATCGGAGTCAGTGAACTGAGCGAGCAAGACAAAAACGTATATGTAGATATGGGAGTGGAGATGAGGGGTGGAGGCGGAGGGGAGCCGCGCGGCCGGGAGCCGGGCGGCTCCTCGCGTGTCCCAGCGGAAGCAGCGCAGAGAGACGCTGGGTGGTGGAGCCATGCATGTGGGGGTTAGAGGGACACCCGAGGAGGAGGAGGATGAAGATGCGGAGACGTTCGACACACACGAGACGCACGGACACCAACTGGACAGTAGCGCCATGTACCTTTCTACCACAACTGGCCGAAGCACCAATACAGCAAAGCCAGGATAAGGCCGATGAAAATGGCTTGGACAGGCTGCAATATGGATGGCTAGAGGAGGGAAGGGATATTACAAGAATCAACCTTTAAAATTATAACTAGGCAACGAAGACAATAACGACTTAAAACAGGGGGGGGGGGAGGGGGACCCGGAAGGACATTCTACAGTAAAATAAAAAAGGAGGGGAGAGGAAGAAGGGATGGGGAGACACCTGAATCAGAGTAACAAAGGAGGGACGGGTACTATGGCAACATTAATGACGTCTAGAGAGAGAGAGAAAGAGAGAGAGAAAGAGAGAGAGCGCGCAACGCCACAGACATGCATCTCCACATCTAACAGCTGGACAGACAGGGCCAGTTCATCACCTCGGGTCTCCTCAATAACAGTTCTAATCTGGATCTGGATCAAGTTAGAGGGGCTGGGAAATCTCCTCCGTGCGTGTGTGTGTGTGCGTGCTCCGTCTGTAGGTTACACAGGCTGTAGGTTACTGAGGTTAAGGGGAGAGCAGTGGCTTGTGTTGAGGGGCTCAGTCAGGTCCGGCTGTTCAGGGCTTGTGGAGGACAGCTACAGCACCAGTGGGGTTATGGTTTCCTTCAGGCACACACTCGGACGCCTCAGTAAGGTGAAGGCCCCAGGAGAGGCCAGTTGGCTCAGGACCCAAGCGTGTTGAATACTAAGAGGAGGCGTTTAAAGTCCAATTACTGGATTTAGTTTCACACACAAAACATAGAAAAAAGGTACAAAACCCAAAACGCGTGCCAACCCCATTTGGAAATAAAACCCATTGGAAACGTGGAAGATAATCGCAGAGGGTATTGCACAACTTGAGTGCCTGCACGTCTGCCAAATCTTCCTGACAGGTTCCATGACATCAGTCTTTCAGCCCTTCAGGCCAACGGCCCCTCCCCCTGCTCTCCAGTCACCAGCTACTCCATCATCCAGCTCCTGTTGATCTTGATGCAGGCTGCCAAGGAGGTGTGTGGGTGTGAGGAGGGACGGAGGCAGTTGCTGACTCGGTTCCCTCCTCCTGCTTGCTGACTGCACTGACAGGAATCAAGAGGCTCCGGGTACGAGAGAGCGAGAGCGAGAGAGCGAGAGAGCGAGAGAGAGAGAGAGAGAGAGAGGGCGAGAGACACTCACGTTCTTGCCCTTGTCCAGCAGCAGCTTCAGGTTGACCTTGCACTGCTCCAGCTCCTCGTTGATGCTGCGCTTCTCCTGCTCCGTCCTCTCGTAGCGCTGCCTCAGGTCCAGCAGGAGGCTCTGGGTGTCCTCGTACTGCAGGACACACAAACACGCACGAAAACAGACACAATACATGAGCAACGCTGGAACGACGTACGTGTCTGGATGTGTCTGTGTGTGCGTGAGACCCACCTCCCTCTGCAGGCTGTGTGTGCGGGAGTCCGCCTGGGCCAGCTGGGTCTGGAGCTGGGCGGCGTCCTGCAGGTGCTGGTCCTGGAGGGAGCCCAGCTTGCTCTCTAGCGCCCCCTGGCTCTGCTCCAGAACCCTCAGGCTGCTGCTCAGACTGGCACTCTGCTCCCGCGAGCTGAGGGAGGGAGGGAGGTGAAGGGGGGGGGGGGGGGGGGTGCTGTTAAAAAGGAGCCCCATCACGTTTCTCCTCATCAGCACCGCCGTAACATGTATTCATTTCTGGCGTCTTCGGACACCCATGGTCACCTGACCCCCCCCCAGCCATGACGGACAGTCCAAAGAGACACCTGGGACGCCATCTGGCCTTGTGGCTGAGAGCAGAGTGGAGAACACGCTCTCTGTGTAACTGAGAGTGTTGAACAGAGGGCTCTACCAGAGGAGAACCACAGGTGTACAGTAACAAAGGACTCCACTCTGTCTGTCGCACACCCTTCCTCCTCATGCTTCCCCTTAGACCGATTAAGTGTCTGGGAGAGGGTCTCGCAAACAGACTGCCTTTGTTACACACACACACACACACACACACACACACAACACCCACACACACACAGCCCTTTAATGTGACCGAGAGCTTCCGTTTCCTTGCCATGATGTGCTGTCTGCTGAGCTGGGCTCTCCTGTAGGGGAGCAGACAGGTGTCACACCCTGTGCCAGCACCCCGAGCCAGCACCAGGCCCAGAGCAGGAGAACACACTGCTGACGGAGGGGGGGAGGAGGGGGGGGGGGGGGGGGGAGGGGGCGGGGGGGCTGGAGCTGGCTGAGCCCACTGCATTTCACAGAAGGGTGTGTGTGGTGTGTGTGAGACAGTATGTGTCAGAGGTTGAGTAACACTAAGCATAATCTATTGTGTCAGTCAGCCTACTCCCCGTCTGCACGGTGGTAGAGTTCAAACACACACACACTTTATGTGACAGTCAGCACTCCACTCACACTGATGAGTTGACTGTTGCTCTCTCCAAGCATCCTGTCCTCTCCCTCCAATTCTCCCTCCCTCCCTTTCCCTCCCCATCTCAGCCCCCTCCCCCTGCTTCCCCCCCTCCCAGCCCCAGGAGGAGGCCGGGGTCGTGGCGGGGCCAGCGCGTGACGAGCCCCCACCTGTCCAGCTCGCTCTCCAGCCGGCTCAGTGTGCTCAGCAGGGAGCCCTTCTCCGAGCGCAGGCCGTCACACTCCTCCTGCAGCCCGCAGCAGTCCCTCTGCAGCTTCTCCAGCTCATCTGAGGACACACACACGTGCGCGCACACACACACACGAAAGAAGGGATTTCAATAAAGAGCCGCTAAGCATTTTCCAAAAGTAGACTCTTCATACTCAGTCAACAAAAGAGCGTCTCTCTCACCACGCCTTAAATAACTTGTTTTCTAGCCTCTCTTGTCCCCCCCCATTTCCCCTCTCACACCTCCCCACCGCCCCCTGGTGGAGACGCCCCAGCGCGGCAGCGCGCGTGTTTACCCTGCAGCCGGCTGGCCCTCTGCTGGTGCTGGCTCTGCTGCAGGAAGGTGGCCTGCAGCGCCTCGATCTCCCGCTCGTACTGCTGCGCCGCCGCCCGCCAGCGCTCCAGCTCGCCGCTCATGCCGCCCAGGTCGCCCTGCAGGGCGGCGATGTCGCGCTCGCGCTCGGCCGTGGCGGCCTCCATGGCGTGGCGCAGCACCAGCACCTCCTCCTGGGCGCTGTACAGCTCCTCTCGAGTGCTGCTGAGGGTGCTCTCACGCTGCTCCCGCAGAGCCTCCATGTCCGCCTGCAGCTTCCCCAGCTGGGCTGCACCGCACACACACACACGGACGTTAGATGATGTCGTGTGTGTGGGATTGAGAGTGGATATGTGGTGTATTTTTGTGTGGCAGTGTGTGCGCGTGTGTGAAGGAGGAGGGCGTGGTGATGGAGAGTGGGAATGTGGGAGCATTTCATATACGTACGTGTACGTGTGTGTGTGTGTGTGTTACTTGACACTCACTCTGCAGGTACTGGATCTGCTTGGCAGACTCCTCAGTCTGCTGCCTGTTGTTCCTCCTCTCCTCCTCCAGCAGAGCTGGGACGACAACAACAACAACACACAGGTTGACCCGGGGCACACACACCCTGGACACATCCCTCAACTCCAGTGAAAGCTCTCCCACGAAATGAAAGCCTAAGCGCAACACCTCACTGTTTTACACATCAATCAGTTCCAGGAGAACTCCCAACATGGACACCCCCCCCAGGGTCTCCTCTACTCGGGGTCAGCAGTACCTTGGAGCTCCAGACACCTCTGCTTGCCGGTGTTGGCCAGCTCCTGGGCCTCCAGCAGCTCTCTGTGGAGGTGGCTGATCACCTGCTCCGTGTCCCCGGGCTCCAGGTTGGCCCTGCGCAGCTCGTCTGCACACACACACACACACACACACACACACACACACACACACACACACACACACACACACACACACACACACACACACACACACACACACACACACACACACACACACACACACACACACACACACACACACACACACACACACACACACACACACACACACACACACACACACACACACACACACACACACACACACACACACACACACACACACACACACACACACACACACACACACACACACACACACACACACACACACACACACACACACACACACACACACACACACACACACACACACACACACACACACACACACACACACACACACACACACACACACACACACACACACACACACACACACACACACACAGGGGGTTAGACACAGAAATGGTTTGTCTGCTCTCTGTGTTTCAATACTCCCACATACAATAGTAGACAACCCTGTCGTTTTCCTTAACACTGTGTGTGTGTGTGTGTGTGTGTGTGTGTGTGTGTGTGTGTGTGTAGTCCTGCAGAGGCTAGCTGTGAGACTGAGATGTGGGCCGTGGCTTGGGGTCAAGCCTGGGCCACACAGGAAGTACAACTCATCGTCATTCTCGACTACTAATAACTTGCAACACGACCCTTTGAAATAACTTGTGTGTTAGGTAACGTGTGTGTGTGCGCACAATACAATTACTTGCTCGGGGCGGGTGTGTTTTTGTCATTTAAAAAAAAGAGTTTAGGCATTAAACCAGTCGGATCAACAAGCGCCCACATGGGAAACATTGCAGAGGTCCGTTATATGAGTGAATCTTTCAGACGAGGTGGAGATTAAAAACAGCCCCGGAGAGATCTGCTTCTGATGACCTCACTGCTGTTCCCACCAGAGGAGGGAGGGGAGGGGGGGGGGCGACAATAGATGAGCCATATGGGTGGGATGGAATGTGAAAGGGACAGCGAGACTGACAGTTGGAAGGAGACATAAAGAGGGAGAGAGACAAAGAGAGAGAAGGGCAGAGAGACAGAGGCAGAGAGAAAGACAGAAAGAGGGAGAGATAGACCGAGACAGAAAGAGAGATCATGGTTCAACGGCCATTTCATAATGCTTGCCTTCTGTCTGTGTGTGTGTGTGTGTGTGTGTGTGTGTGTGTGGTAACGATGACCTAACCCAGCAGACAGGGGGATTATGAAACGGTAGTGTTGGGCTCACTGAGGTCTCTGTCAGGCCTACGGGCCCACGTCACATTCCCCTCACAGCTAAACACACGCTTCACACAACATAACCTTTGTCCAGACACCCCTTTCAACCGTCAAGCTCCTCTACATTTGAGGGGAGGGGTGGAGAGGGGCATTTTTGGAGGAAACGTTCTTTTTTCTTAAACCCTGGGGCATCTCGCCCCGCACACTGCGACCAAACCAGCCTATCCCAGCGAGAGCTTGATGTGGTCTGGAACATAGCTGTCCAATGGGAATCCTCATGCTCCCCCCCCCCTCCCTTTCCTCAAGAGACCGAACGACCGTCCCAGCTCTGCTTCCATGGCCAGATGTTGGGGCTTATGTCATCCTGGGCTGTTTATAGCTGCGGTCGGCGAGGTATCCCTCTCCCCCTCCGCTCGGTCTCTCTCTTTTCCGCTCTGCTCTCTCCCCCACCCCACCGCCGCCACACTAAGGCCACTGAGGAGGTTGGCGCACCCCCACTGTTATTCTTGTGGCCTGGCTCCCTTCCTTCTATGGGAAGAGGGGGGGGGGCTAAACTCCTTGGAATGAAAGTCGGGACGAAAGTCTATGATCTAATGTAACCCCCCCCCCCCACCACCACCACCTAACCCTCCTCTCTGAAGTGCTGCCATCCCAGTGATGAGAGGACATGTAATCCAAACAGGGCTGATCAAACCCTCCCCTGGCTCCTGTCATCATCAGCAGCGAGCAGCAGCAGCGGCGTGCTAATGAGCCTGGAGGGCCTGTGACAGGCCTGCCCGGGCCAGGGAGGCAGCCAGCCCCAACGCCGGCACTCCACTGACCTCACCCTGGCTCCCCGGGACCACAACCCACACTGGAGCCAGCGCCACAGCCTCCTCTAGTGTCTCAACAGAGAGAGGGTCGGTATGGCAACCCCCCCCCCTCCCCCCTCCCCCGAGGTAAAACACGATAGCGGTAGCTAGGCTGGGTGCAAAAAAAAAGAGACATCTTTAAAGAGACATGATTGACCGCAATTCACACCGCATGCCCCTCGGTGACACACCTTGTAACCCCTGTTTCCCAGCAGAGGGCTGGTTTGACCCGCGTGTGGAGATTTGGGTGGATATCAAAGCAGAGACGCTGTGTGTCACCTTGTGATCCGCTCTAATGACAGAGCAGGCCGCTCTGTGATGCTGCTGCGAGGCGTGCGAGGCTTTGACGATCAAACATTTTACACAATTATAGAGCAGAGGGCCCACTGCATGTATCCTCTATTTATAGAGGTCATCTCACTGACAGATACAATAAACAACTAAATAAAATGACGTCTTTCCAGAGACATGCCCCTGCAATTGAACACAAGGCACACACACACACACACACACACACACGAGTGCACACTAATCTTACTTTGGGGGGGCGAGTCATTTTAACATCGGTTGCCTTACCGACAGACTAGAAAACAAACACGCACACAATACCTCTCTAACTCCCTGGCACACCTTGGCACGCATACCAGGGCAGTCTTAAGGCCCCTAATCCTGGAGGGGTTTAGACTGCGTGCCAGCCAGGACACTGAACAATGTGGCCCTGATGGAAACAGCCCTGCTGCCCACAGAGTGGGCCCTGGTGGAAACAGCCCTGCTGCCCACAGAGTGGGCCCTGATGGAAACAGCCCTGCTGCCCACAGAGTGGGCCCTGATGGAAACAGCCCTGCTGCCCACAGAGTGGGCCCTGGTGGAAACAGCCCTGCTGCCCACAGAGTGGGCCCTGATGGAAACAGCCCTGCTGCCCACAGAGTGGGCCCTGATGGAAACAGCCCTGCTGCCCACAGAGTGGGCCCTGATGGAAACAGCCCTGCTGCCCACAGAGTGGGCCCTGATGGAAACAGCCCTGCTGCCCACAAAGTGGGCCCTGATGGAAACAGCCCACAGATTAGAGGCAGGCCTGGTTCAGCTACTGTGCTCAGGCAGATACTGGAGGGAGGCTAAAAAGGGAGGCTGCTACTGGAGAGGCTGAAAGGGAGGCTACTCCTAGAGGCTGAAGGTGGTCTGGGGGGAACTGTCGTAAAAGCCTGTGTGGAACAGCAGTGTGCTGGTTATTTTATGATGTCATTCCTCAGGATAGAGCCTTGCTTAGGTCACACGGTTTTGTCGGACATTTGACTTAAGACAGTTCCTCTTGTAGGATGAAATAGCACTGGAGAAGAGAAGCGAGTTTGAAAGCCCATCTAGACAAGCTCGCCTGAGCGTACACCATTCCAGTACTGGTAGGTTGCTGACTGAAAAGTGAGTGAATGTAAGTGTGAGGAGCCAGCCAGAGACATGACCAGCTTCAGGACAGGACCCTGGTCTTTGCCATTTGGCTGCCCAGTGGTGTGATGAGGTAATGATGGTTTTCCCCTAACAGGATTCAGCTAATCCTGGAGTCCGGAGTGGTTTGTGTGTGTGTGTGTGTGTGTGTGTGCATACAGGGTGAGGAAGCAGGGTTTCAGCAGGTCCATTGTGAGGGACTGTGCCTGGGGTCAGGGCAGGGCAGGGAGGCAGACATGGAGGCAGCCAGACCCAGACCCAGCAGTGTCTCTCCTCCCCCTCCCGGCTGGGTCCTGCTGGGGCCAGAGGGGCTTGTGGGAGACGCTGCATCACTGAGCCAGAACTAAAGAGCCTCTCTCGACACAAGACTCCACTAGCTTCATGCCTGCATTTCAACGAAAGCCTTACAGGCTGATCAATTACATTTCAGGGCTCTACGGCGGTTGTGAGCCATGTCCAGCCAGCTTCCTGTTAAACCCAGTGAGGACCACTGTCTCCCTCTAGTGCACAGCCCCGGGGTTGCAGTGACGGTGTGTGACCTTTCAGTGACCCCTGGCCTCCCCAGGTGATCGTCCCCCGGACAGCCACGTCTGAGAACAGGAGACGACGGCTGAGGGGGCGAGGATGACACACGTACAATCCTGCTGAGTCACGTGGTGAGTCACACACACACACACTCCTGCCCTCCAGATACAGTTGGTCAGGAAGCACAGGTGTGTGTGTGTGTGTGTGTGTGTGTGTGTGTGTGTGTGTGGAGGAGGTGGAGTTGTTCTAGAAAGTTCAAATAGTTCGATAGGATTTCATTGTGTGAGGCGAGACAGAGTGTAAATGATGTCCTTCACCTGAGGTCTGAGGACCTAGTGGTGGTTGACCTCAGAGCGCAGTTAGCCGCAGCACCAAGCACTAAGCGCACACACACACACACACACTCTCTCTCTCTCTCCCACACACACACACACACGGGGGATTAACTCTCTCTGACCCAGAACTAAAGACGTTTCACACCACACAGCACCAAGTGGAATTATCCACTCGCCAAGTACCATACATCCACAATGGCTTTCAGAGATGGTCTCGTAACAGACAGTCCAATACCGCGTCTCGTAACCCTCTGTCAAAGAGCTCCTCTCTCTAAGCCTATCCACGCACAGGGCTGCCCTCAACCTCCCTCATTATCCCTCACAGGAGAGGGACGCTTTCTAGCCAAATCGGTTTAATGGGAGTTTTTGGCTCTGTGAACAGTATCAGGCTGATTGAGGTGAACTGGGTCACAGCTGTGTGGTGAGTAAACCCTGCGCGTCCTCCCGACCCAGGAGACGGTACCCCCTGGTGGTAGGGATGCTGAATGGCACGCCAAGACACACAACAGCAGCTGACGTGCCACTGGTGTGTGAACAGGATTGCCTTCTTGTGTAGCATGGCTGATCTTCACACAACATGGATAAAGGTCTCACACAACATGGATAAAGGTGTGTGTGTATGTGTGTGTGGCAATCCGTGACCTTCCTGCTGTAAGTCCCATCAGGTTCCCCTTACTAATTACACTGTAATAGGTTTACATTCCCAGAGTGTGTCTCTGTGCTCCCCACCATTCCCACCCACCCCTCCCTCCCTCCAGGGATGGGCAAGGACAGCTGCAGGGATCAGAGAGGGATGAGGGGAGAAAGCAGGAACACGTCAGGGCTCGGATCACTCCAGATCTGCCCCCCAACCTCCTCAAAACAAACAAACACCTGAACATGAGTTCCTTCTCCTCAGTCAGTGACAGGACTGGCAGGACCAGCCAGACTGAAGTGGAGTTTCCAACACCACCCCTCCCAGAACCACTCCATATATGGTTGTGGCTCATTCCTGATGCCACGCCCTGCCAGGCTCTGGTGGTCCACCAAACAGCCTCTGACGTCCACTAACAATGTCCACGTTGCACTGGATCCAACACTGCTGAAGACCGCAAACTACCTTGTGACTGGTGCTTGACGGACCACAGGAGGGGATGGAGCCGTGGGCTCACGTGAACACAGGGCCGGTCACCGTGGTGAGAGACAGGGGGAGGTGAGCAGCAGTGACGTACCTTTGAGCAGCGCCACCCTGTTCTGAGGCTCGTTCAGCTCCTGCTCGTCCATGTTCCCGTCTGGGGGGAGAGAGAGAGAGAGAGCGCACAGTTCACACGCACAACCCACCTGGCACCAGTCCACGGATGCTGTGGAAAACTAAATCGACACACACACACACAGTCGTCTGAACTATGGATCTACTAGTGGTCAGTCACGCTAGTCAACCCTGGACTAGTCAGAGCCTTCTGAAAACAACTGTTATCCCTGCACTGGCCACAGATTACACTAGAACTGAGGGGCAGTGTCACACACACACAAATGAAATCTAGGATCTATTATCTGTATAACTATACATAAAAAGAACCTAAGGTAGATAAGAACTCTTTTCCAATATTTTTTTTTTATGAAGTAGATAAATCAACAAGCATTCTTTTTTTCTTTTCTTTTTTTTTTTTACAATAGTTAATAACAAAAGGTATGGTACCAGTAAAACACAAAGTATTTCTATATTTCTATAGAAAGGAAGAGAAATGTGTGTACCTGAGGTGTCGTCGCTGCTGCGGTCCTTGCTGGGGCTCAGTGTGTCTGACATGTCCGACTCTTTAGCATCTATGGTGTTTTCTACAGGAGAAAGGGACGTACCATTCAGATGAGGAGAGGGGGGGGGGGGGGGGGCAGTCACAGTCTCAGCCACACTCTCACCACAGAGCGTGTGTTAAACGAAGGGGACTATAAATACACGCAAGAAGCGTTACTTATAGACATGATTCTCTCACTCTTGATACTGATGCATGTCAAGACAGTGGGGACTAATGAGATCCTGCTGGGGGATAATGGTTTGGTCCTCCCTTTTGCAGGACCATGTTCCCCCACACATGGTCATCAGCTGCGGGTCTGCCTGCCTCTGGGATGGGAGGGGGGGGCTGGGGGGGGGGGCAGCTGGCTGCTAAAATAGCAGCCTGGTCAGGCCTTTGTCCTGGGGGTCGCCCCCACCCACCCACCCACAACCCCATTGGGCCCAAAACAGGTAGTTTGTAAATTCAGCAATAGTGCTCGACCACTTTGGTATGCGGGATGAGGTGGGGGAAAAAATGTCCAGGCGGTTTTTCAAAGCCACAACAATGGCTACGACTGTTTAGGCACACCCCAATGTGGGGCTGGGCTAAGCCTTGCTGGGAGCGGACGTTTGTTTTCGTGCCACCACACAGCACGGAGTCACGCGGGCCCGGTCGGTGGCAGCGCGCGAGAAAGGCGTGAGGAGACGGAAAACCGACATAGGTTGGACTCTAAAATAAGCCCCGGGGCTACTGGGATGACGGTGTCCCAGCATGCCTCATTAGTGGCGTGTCCAGCCACTGTGTGGACAGCCGCAGGATTACCCTGGACCTACGCCAGCCTTTCTTTGTGCGGCAGGGCAGCGGTGCTAATCTGAGTCGCAATAATCTGAGACCGTAATCTCCGGGGGATAGAGGAGCCCAGGATCTTATGATGCCACGCCAGATGTAGAACCACACGGTACAGAGAGGAGCGCTTAGACAGGTGCTGTGTGTGTGAGAGGCAGGGTTCATCAGGTGCTGTGTGTGTGAGAGGCAGGGTTCATCAGGTGCTGTGTGTGTGTGAGGCAGGGTTCATCAGGTGCTGTGTGTGTGAGGCAGGGTTCATCAGGTGCTGTGTGTGTGAGAGGCAGGGTTCATCAGGTGCTGTGTGTGTGAGAGGCAGGGTTCATCAGGTGCTGTGTGTGTGTGAGGCAGGGTTCATCAGGTGCTGTGTGTGTGAGGCAGGGTTCATCAGGTGCTGTGTGTGTGAGAGGCAGGGTTCATCAGGTGCTGTGTGTGTGAGAGGCAGGGTTCATCAGGTGCTGTGTGTGTGAGAGGCAGGGTTCATCAGGTGCTGTGTGTGTGAGAGGCAGGGTTCATCAGGTGCTGTGTGTGTGTGTGAGGCAGGGTTCATCAGGTCACGTGGTTGACGTTGAGAAAAATATTTTTTGGGGGCTCACCATCCGCAGTTGATGTACTCAGTTTTACATTAGTGACCAACATACTGCGAGGCATCGATAAACTATGGCAAATAAATATGTCAGTCTAATGCCACCACTGTGGCATTAAAGTGTTAGCCACAGTAGCGACAGGCAGGTGCCAAATCCACCCCTGTTGTTGAACGTAGACAGTTGAGTGTTTACCTTTGAGTCTGTCTGGACTGGCCAAACTGTCCTCATCTGCCGTCTGGTTGTTCTGGAGGTGAGCATCTATGACATCTGAAGAACAAGACATCAGAAGATTAGACCAGTCTGGTCCAGGACAGTTACACAACATCACCAGACAGGACCTCTAGAGGGATCTCCAGGGACTGTGTCGTCAAATAAAACAGCTTCATCTGTGTTTGAGATCATTTTTTGTGCTATTGGTTAACAGTAATAGAGTGGTTAAATGTCAATCCTTAGATAAAATGACAGTTCATGTAGAGTATGAAGAGGTGCATTTTCAGACCTCATTGGACATGGCTCAAACAGTCAGAAGAGAGAGTGGGAGAGAGGGAAGGGGAGAGAGAGTAAGAGAGAGTGTGGGAGAGAAAGTAGGAGTGGGAGAGAGAGTGGGAGAGAGAGTGGGAGAGAGAGCGAGAGAGAGAGCGAGAGAGAGAGCGGTAGAGAGAGCGAGCGGGAGAGAGAGAGCGGTAGAGAGAGCGAGCGGGAGAGAGAGCGAGCGGGAGAGAGAGCGAGCGGGAGAGAGAGAGCGGTAGAGAGAGCGAGCGGGAGAGAGTGGGAAAGAGAGCGGTAGAGCGAGCGGTAGAGAGAGGGAGAGAGAGCGGGAGAGAGTAGGCTGCTCCAGAGCTAGCTGAGTCATCGTCGCAGGGTGCTCATCCTGTCACCGCTCACAAATAGAAAAGGCTAAAATAGGACGTGAGGAAACTCCCTTCCCTGACACTCAACCTCAGTCTTCCATATATGATGAAAATACAGTGTTTGAATGGACAAACATTCTCATTGTTTAATTATACTCATTGGGGAAGCATAGCATGCTAAGCCATCAGATACAAATAGGACTGATGTCTTGTCAGTAGACTGCTAATTAGGTTAAGAGTAGGTGAGTGTGTGTGAGTGTGTGCGAGCGTGTGCACGCGCGTCGCCCATCCTTACAACCTTCGGTTCCTTCAAATGGAGCATTCAAATAGTTTGAGAAGAACACTGACCTATCAAAGGGCACACCTGCTGAACATATTTGGATAGGGTTGACCTTTCCCTCAGAGCATGGTCTATGCTAGCTACACATGACCATTAAAGCAGCACGGTCTCGGGCCAGCTTTCTGCTGCGAGTGACCGAGTGACACAGGCACCTCCAGCAACCACACCGCTTACCGTCAAAGTTGGCTAGCTTGTGTAGCGACGAGCCCACGGCATCCTTCAGCTGCATCACGGCTGTGGAGGGGACACGGAGCGCAGTGAGAGGAGGCCATGAAGGCGTTGATGATGATGCTGTTCAACCTGCATGACATCACTGTCTACATCCTGTATATCATCACAGCGTGTTTTGCTGTGGCATCGTGCATATTCAAATGTGGGTTTTTTTCTTCATAGCCCCAACTAAATGAGTCAAACGTATCGACCAATTGGATGCCAGGCGTGGATTGCCGAGGCGTTTGCATTTTAGCCCCTTGTCCAAAAGCGGCCCATTTCGAGAACAGGAAGCCACGGGTCGACCGTATCCTATCAGAGAACCACTTCCTACGTCCTCTCAAACAGACGAGAACAGAACACGCGTGAGTGAGGGGAGCCAGGGGGTTAATCCATCCAGGGACGTTAGGGAAGTTAGGAGACGCCATGCAGCAGCACACCCCCCCCACAGCCCAGGTACAGCTGGTCATGATACATCCTAACCTGCAGGACCGGCCCATTTGGGGGCGGCGGGGGGGGGGGGGGGGGGGGGGGGGGTCCAGGGTCATCCAGAAAAGAAACAACCTTTGCTGCTAGACCACCTCTACAGCAACCATGTCCTACAGCATGTGCCTTCATCGTTAGGACCGTACAACACTCTCTCTCACGGGAAGGTAGTTCACAGAAGGTGGTAGATGAAGAAACCTGGACTAGGAGGGAAGCACCCATATGGATCCTGGGAGTGGGTACCAGGATGAACGTGGATGAAACCCTGCAGACGGTTGATATTTTCATCTACAGTTTGGTTTTATCCTCAAATCGGTTGGTCAAGCCTGGAACCCACGCGGTTCATTATAAGACAGGCACAAGGAAAGAAAATGATAGCCATATCGGAATATGCAAATTGAAAAACATTTTTAGAACGCCTGAATAACAATGCTTGACTGTTTACAATGGGCCATTCAGACGGTATAAATTCCACCGTGACAGGTCATTCACAAGGCCTCCGCTGTTGACAACAACCTCCCACTGCGTGGCTGTTGTCAGGAATCGAAGCCTCTCTGCTTTGTCAAGTTTCTTTTTCACCGTACATCCGCCATCTACCTACGTTCCGGGGTCCCTGCTTGTGCGTGCGACACAAAGACGTGTCCCGTTTCAGCTCATTAGCATTAGCGGCTTCTCCACCACACTCCTCCTGGTGGCCTGTTACGCTAGGTTTGCTTCGTTTTAACTTCTTTGTGTGCATTTTTTCCGCAGAATGCTTTTTAAAGAAAGGCTTATTTGTACTCTTGCACTAGCGCTTGACTCTTTACTAGGTTCACATGTTGGCTGTCTGTACCGGAGGCTAGCATTCGAAAGCACAGCAGTGTAGCGCGCCCACTGTTGGTTCACGTCATCGAGAGCCGAGTAGTCCAACTCAAAGCACACGTCAACAGAGCAGCGTCAAATGTCAAAGCTGATTAAATTGCTGTTGTTTTACTCGGGGGGGGGGGGGGGGGGGGGGGGGAAAGCACAGAACCATTTACTTTAATGGTGATGCACTAAAAGCAGGTGATTATCGTTAACTAATATTAAGCGTGTTTCACACTAATGGCTTCTTTTTTTTTTTGCGCTGGTACATCCCTATCTTGGACCATGCGTGGAAAATAGCTCTATGAGCTCATAGTAGCAGTGGAAGAACCCACTCACATGGCGAGGCCCACTGACAGTAAAGAGAGTAAAGAGAGAACATGTCTGTCTGAGGTCATGGGGCCAGGTCACTCTCCCTGGGTGCCTTAAGGGGCCTGTCTGTCTCTCTGGCCTGTCTGTCTGTCTGCCTCTCTCTCTTTGCGCTGTCTCTCTGGTCTGTCTGTCTGTCTGTCTGCTTGTGTCTCTGGTCTGTCTGAAGAGAAGCAGTGGAAAGAAGTCTGGTGTACTCACGCTGGCACTCAATGTAATGTTGGATAATAGTGCAGTCCCCTCCACTCTTTAATAGATAGTGGTCTAACAGAAAAAGAGAAACCTTCCATTAAATATTAACATTAGCAGAACATCCTCCAGTCAGAAGGGTAAGTAAACAGCTGAGGTATATAAAAAAGGGGCAAATACAGGATACACACAGGCTCTATGGGGACATCATGAACAGACATGGAACAAGGGGCCAGACAGAGATGCAGAAGGCTCAGACAGAGACAGACAGACACCCCCCCCCCCCCCACCCCCCCCTCCTCCCTCACGGCTCTCTCAGTTGGCCAACCGGCCGAGCCAATCACAACGAGAGGCGGGACCCATTTCAGAGAGCACCCTCTCTGTCTGCGTCTATGGAGGACTGCGCTCCCTCAACAGGCTCACACGCACGTCACTCAGATCAGTCATCCACTCCCTCAAAGTCCCTCAAGGTCGCTCTGTTTGTGACCGGCATGGAACGTCTTTCAAGGCACCTGGGATCAAACGTCCACCTTCTTTTTTTTTTTTTAAAGCCCCTTCAAACCACCTAGGACTAAAACTTTTGAGTGTCGTCATGCCGACAGCTGCCACACTCTGAGGACATGGAGTCAGTCAGGCCACAGTGTCCAGAGCTGTGCCACAGTGTCCAGAGCTGTGCCACAGTGTCCAGAGCTGTGCCACAGTGTCCAGAGCTGTGCCACAGTGTCCAGAGCTGTGCCACAGTGTCCAGAGCTGTGCCACAGTGTCCAGAGCTGTGCCACAGTGTCCAGAGCTGTGTCACAGTGTCCAGAGCTGTGCCACAGTGTCCAGAGCTGTGTCACAGTGTCCAGAGCTGTGCCACAGTGTCCAGAGCTGTGTCACAGTGTCCAGAGCTGTGTCACAGTGTCCAGAGCTGTGTCACAGTGTCCAGAGCTGTGTCACAGTGTCCAGAGCTGTGTCACAGTGTCCAGAGTTTTGTTCCAGAGCAGAGGTGCGGGCTGAGGCTTGTGGCTGACCACCCTGAACAGCTGGCGCGTCAGAAATGCAGGGAGACCTCCTCCCTAAACGTGAAGCGGCCATGTTTACGCCCAGACCCTGGCCCCAGACCCTGGCCCCAGACCCTGGCCCCAGACCCTGGCCCCAGACCCTGGCCCCAGACCCTGGCCCCAGACCCTGGCTGTTTAACAGCCCGAGCGACCGCATCTCCTGGTCTAACCAGAACCCTGACCCTTCTGTGACGGCAGCTCGTTCAACGGCACTTGTGTTACGAGAGCATGACCCATGCCACACCACGGTCAACACGCAGAGGGGGTCAGAACTGTCATGGTTAGGACTTGCTATAATGTTAGTTTTTCACTTCTTCCACCTTACAAGTCACCGCAGAAACAAAAAGCCACAACCCAGGGCCTCCAGAAGAATGTTTACACTGAGAGAGAGAGAGAGAGAGAGAGAGAGAGAGAGAGAGAGAGAGAGAGAGAGAGAGAGGAGAGAGAGAGAGAGAGAGAGAGAGAGAGAGAGAGAGAGAGAGAGAGAGAGAGAGAGAGAGAGAGAGAGAGAGAGAGAGAGAGAGAGGAAGAGTGGGAGAGAGAGGGGAAGAGTGGGAGAGAGAGGGGAAGAGTGGGAGAGAGAGGGGAAGAGTGAGAGAGAGAGGGGAAGAGTGAGAGAGGAAGAGATATAGGGGAAGAGTGAGGAAGAGAGGGGGGAAGAGAGAGGGGAAGAGAGAGAGCGAGCGAAAGGCAGAGCCAGCTTGAGAGAGAGCGGAGAGCAGACCCCCTCAGTGGGACCAGGCATGACATAGGAGACAGAACTAGTACCGTCTTCCTCCGGGGTGCTGAGGTCAGAGGAGGAGGACGAGCCGTCTTCATCTGGACCCCCTGCTGACGTCACACAAACACAGCACAGCTGAGGACCACAAACACAGCACAGCTGAGGACACGCCCCGAGCCCGACACACTCCTACACACACACACCTACACACGCCAACCATCCGACACGACCACGATCAGGACAAAAACGACCCCGTCCAATAGCTACTTGGGTCATGCTGCAAATGAACATCTTTCAGTGTGTATTGTTATTATTATTTTAATTGTGGACTTCTATTGGGTACTTTGGGCAACATTTAAACTCCCTGACAACCAAGTGGAACACCAGTGATGGCTTCTACACCAGCCGAGTGCTGGACCATGACGACGCGAGTCGAGAATCTCCACTGAGCATGTGTGAACTCTGGGAAGGCTAGACTCCAGGTGTGCGGTCCCCCGGGCGGTCACCCTGTCACCCAAGCCGACCGAGATCCCCAGACAGAGAGACAGACGTGAGACTGGAGGAAGGGAGGGGAGGGGGGGGGGGGGGGAGGAGGAACAGACACGGTAACAGCAGTGAGAGGAGGGGTCTTGAAGAGGGCATGCTGAACAGAGCAGTGTTGCGTTTGCGTGAGAAAAAGAGCAAAGTGCCTTAGCGGGAGAGCTGGGCTGCACCGGACGAAACAGGAGACAAAACCAGGAGGAGGACGAGCAGGGGGGCGGACTCGCCCCGTGTCAGCCCCCACGGGGGGGGCCCTGCCTCCTGTGCAGTGGCAGAGACCAGACGAGATCTCCACCAGGACACAGAGAGGAGCGAGGGGGTTAGGATGGGTCTCAGAGCGGACGCGAAAGTGTTCATGCTGCGTCAGTAGAAGAGGAAGAGATGCAGGGTTGGCAGCATGGACACTGTGTGAGAGTGTGTGTGTGTGGGGGGGGGGGGGGGGGGGGGGGGGGCGGGAGGGGCGATGTGTGACCCCGAGACTCACCTAAACTGTTGTTATCCTTAATGCTTTTCTCCTGCAGCTGTTCTAACCGCACTGGAAGATGGACAACAAGTAGAAGAGATGGTGTGGGGTGACTAACAATGCCGTTTTGGGAATTCGCTGTCTGGGTGCCATGCAAGCCGACAAGCTCCCTGAAACCAACACCCGCCGGAGTAGAGACACCTCAGCGGACGTGTGTGTGTGTGTGTGTACACGCGAGCGTGGGGGGGGGGGCAGGTTAGTTGGCGGTGAAATGTGTGAGGCTTTGTCATAGCGTCCATGTGTATGTACATATCAAAAAGCTGTGAAGAACCAGGGCGCGTGTGTGTGTGTGTGTGGGGGGGCTACCTTGCAGAGCGGTGAGGCGCTCGTTGGTGAAGTCGTTATCTGCCTGCAGGGCCTCGATGCGAGCCTGCAGGGCCTGCTCCTTGTCCTCCATCTCCTCCATCCTCAGCTGCAGCTCCTGCTTCTCCTGCTGCCCCTTCTGGGTCAGCTCCTCCTGACGGGCCTCTGCCAGCTGCGCACACACACACACACTATCAGACGGTGTTCTTGACATTGACCCCCCCCCCCCCTCCCAGCCTGGTCCACCAGCAGACACACACCTTGATCTTGTCCGTGAGGTCCTTGATCTCGTTGACGGCTCCGTTGTACTTGTTGGCCAGCTCCCTCAGCTCCTCCTGGTTCCTCTCGTTCACCTCCTTCAGGTGGGTGCACTCGTCCTCCGTGTTGCTGAGGCTCCTCTGCAGCGCGCACACACACACACGCGCACACACACACTTATTCCATGGTCTTGTATGAATATCTACAGTCTTGAGTGTGTGTCCATGTGGAAGAGGACGCGGATGCCCGTTTGTGTACTAGCGTGCATGTTTACATCAGTTCATGGTGTATTCAAGTGTATACAGGTGTGTGTGTGCGTGAGTGTGTCCCATACCTCCACCTCGGAGAGCTTCCTGACCACCTCGATCTTCTCCTGAAGGACCCGCCTCAGGGACTCTTTGGCCGTGGTCTCGTAGCTGTGCTTGTCATCCTGTAAGGCCACCAGCTCCTTGCGGATGCCATCTTCTGTTTGGTTCTGGGGCAGATGGAGAAGGAGGATGGTGATGGGGGGGGGGGGGGGGGGAGATGAAGAAGGAGAGAGAGGAGAGGATGAGAGAAGGAGGAGAGAGAGGAGAGGATGAGAGAAGGAGAGGATGATAGAAAGTGGAGAGACAGGAGAGGATGATAGAAGGAGGAGAGAGAGGAGAGGATGATAGAAGGAGGAGAGAGAGGAGAGGATGAGAGAAGGAGGAGAGAGGTGTCAGATCAGGCCTGGTGTTGTCATGGCGTTAACCATGAGGCGGAGCTTCACTGGACATGAACAGGACAGGTCCTGGGTCCTGGGTCTTACTTTGTTGTAGGCCTGCAGTTGGCTCCCCATCACCTCTAGTCTGGACAGAAGCCTGTCCTCATCTATTAAAGCCTGACGCACACAAACACACACATCAGCATTGAACCAACGCACGCACGCACATATATTTCCACTGTGTACAAGAGTGTGTGTAAAGTGCGTGTGTGTGTGGGGTCTCCTGGTCTGGAGTGTGTGTAGAGTATGGCGGTACGGTGGGGAGGTGTACCTGCCAGCTGCTCTCTGAGGCCTCCTGTGTGGAGGCCAGCAGGCGCTGCAGAGTGGCCAACTTCTGCTCCAGCATCTGCTCCCTGTGTAAGGCCTCCTGAGGAGGAGACGAGGAGACAGGGGAGGAGGAGACGAGGAGACAGGAGAGGAGGAGACGAGGAGACAGGGGAGGAGGAGACAGGGGAGGAGGAGACAGGGGAGGAGTATAGAGAGGAGACAGAGGAGGAGGAATAAGGACAGGAGAAGATAGGGGAGAGGAAGAGGAGACAAGGGGCAGGAGAGGTTAGGGAATGAGGCGAGGGGGCGAGGAGAGAAGCATGGTGGTGGTGGAGGAGGAGAGCAGTGGGAAAAAATGCAGACAAAATGTTGAGCTTTTCATATACAATAAAAAATAAGAAGTTCAGTTCATCTTCTTTTACTTAATCAACTAGAAGACACTACAGTCACTACATGGAGCTACAACTGTGAGAGGAGGAGAGGGTGGCTCTGCTTGCGGGCCAGTAGGGGGCAGTGGGGCTCCATACCTGCAGATACTGCGAGAGCTGGAACAGTTCCTGAGAGTACATGCTGGGCGTGTTTGCAGCAACCTGCAGAGGAGATGAACAGTGGTTAGCCGAGGGTAGCGTCTGGTCTGACACACCAGCCCCCCGGGTACAGCAGCTAGGTAGGTCAGCTGCAGGGTCCAGACTGGTTCTCACACACACACACACACACACACACGATGACAGAGGCATTTGCATATTACACAAACACTCTTCCAAAACCATCCATGCACAAGTCAGACACACACAAAAAACGTCTTTGGATAAACACGTCTGCTAACTGAATACAATTTTATATATTTATACATTATTTTTACATAAAAAATGTTTCAGTTAGAAGACGTGTTTATCCAAAGAGACGGTTTTTGTATGTGTCTGGCCATTACATATAGAAACGGTACACATTATACAGATCAGTCAGCCTTCAATGATGTGCAGGGGGCCTTCACTTTCCCAGGCCAGACAGTGGAAGGTAGGCACCCCAAGCACACAGAGAGAGAGTGTGTGCGAGCGAGAGCTAGAGAGAGAGAGCGAGCGAGACCTAGAGAGAGGGCGAGCTAGAGAGCGAGAGAGAGAGGGGAGCTAGAGAGAGAGAGAGAGCGAGAGAGCGAGAGGGGAGCTAGAGAGAGAGCGAGAGAGAGAGAGAGAGAGAGAAGCTCCAGACAGCCCAGAGGGCCTCAGTCACACCATGTCTCAGGGGAGTATTGACAGCGTCAGATGCAGCAGTCAGATATAGCCTCCCTGCTGCACCCCCCCCCCCCCCCTCGCCCCCCTCCCTGCCCCCTTCATCCCAGTCTGAACCATCACAAGCCCTCTGCTCCAGCCTCTGGCTCAGACATTACCACACACACACACACACACACACACACACACACACACACACGTCTAGTTAGTTCAGTGGGTGTACGGCTGTGTGACCCTGGTGGGATCACAGCTGAGGAGGCTGTGTGACGCGAGGGTCACAGCCCTGGGTCACAGCCCTGGGTCACAACTGGGACTGCATGTTAGAGGTGACATCCGCCAAATCACGTCAACCTTCGATCAGCACGCTGCCTCGACTCACACGAGTCAGAGGGCTACCGTCCAGCCACCCGGCACGTCAATCTCAGCCGACCAATCGATCAAGATCGACACTTTAGATGCTCTAGACTGCCTTTTAGCGTCCGGGCTGCCATCAGCTCTCGTGACCATGAACGATGACGGACAGAATTCCTGGTTAAAAAGAGGCTAGTATGAATCGTGCGTAGGCTTGGGACTAGTTGTGTGGTTTCTACAGGCCTCCTCCCAGGACCAGAGAGAGAGGGGCCGTCTCAGCCCGGTTTGGCTGCAGGCCAGCAGGACAGAGGTGTGTCCATGTGACACCAGTCTGAGCATCTTAATTTGTGGAGGCTAAAATAAGGTATGTGAGAGCGTGAGTGTGTGTGAGACAGAGATTATGAAAGAGATAATGAGTGAGAGAACGAGAGCGACAAGCTGGAGCAGTGAAGGACCCAAAGTACAAGGAGCAGCTGTAATTAGATTGGGGCCTGTTCTGTAATGTGATTAAATGTCCTAACCGAGAAGCCTGCACATCCCAATCACCAGAGGAAAGAACCCCCCCCCCCAGACACACTCTGCTCTGCTCTGGGTGTAGGGACAGCAGCATTATTTTCCAGCGTCTCTTAACTCCCCACTGGTCTAATGCTGTTGAGAGTTAGCGTTAGCGAGGAAGCTAGCTAGCACATATAACCCAAGCAGGATGTGAGAGAGGAAGGAGGAGAGTTCATTATCCAACTTCATCCTGGAGCAGGGCCAGGACGATGCTCCGAGGCGGGACAGCGCAAAGGACACGGGTGTCATTCGCCTCCAATCCAAAACCACTACGGGTCCCAGATGTCAGTTCTGGACAATCATTCAAATGATTCCTCAGCTGACGTATCCAAGTGTCTTATTGGCCGGGAGAACAGTCATTCAGGGTTAGAGATCCTCTGGGAGGAGTCGGGAGTGACACCCACTGGGGCCTGTCCTGAACGCCATCATCCCCCTTGACACTGTGCAGTCTGTGAGAGGCGGCACGCCTCCGATGAGGGAAAAGGGCAGGGGAGAGTTGACACGGGGGGAAGTGGTTGGCAGTGTCTTCTCCAGAGAGAGAGGGAGACGGGAGAAGGAGGACAGCAACAAGCAGTCGACTACACCCTGCACGATGACATCATACACTGAGGCATGTTACAGAGCTCTCTCTCTCAGCGTTCAAACCAGAGGAGAGGGAGAGAGAGGGATAGATAGAGAGGGAGAGAGGGATAGATAGAGAGAGGGAGAGAGACCGAGCGGGGGGGGAAAGACAAAGAGAGAGGTGAATGACCTCAGAATCTGATTCACCTCATGAACTCTGGTCCATATCGAAACTGATAGCACAACCTTGTAGCACAAACACAAGCAGGCATGAGACGGCCTGAAAACAGCCCACAGACACACACACACACACACACACACTTCAGGGCACCATCTTGACGGCGCTTGAAGCCAAAGGCAGCTTTTGATCACATCGTCGAATGTGGCCAACGCGTCTGCCGTGGACAGACACAAAACCCCACACGCTCGTCGCGTCTGCCACTGGCCCGCTTACATCGGTGAGATCACACACGCAGGACAACAGTCCTCGATCCCCACACACTCAGACCGACAAGTCTCACACACACAGAGAAGCAGACAATAAACTAGCGTCGGTGAACAGACTTACCTTGTCAACGGGTAGTGGGAGCGGTGCTTGAATGACACTAGCGGAGAGAGACAAGAGAGAGAGAAAGAGGTGTTATCAACTTTGTGTACAGTCTTGGGAGACAGGGGAAAAAGGGCAAAAAACTGGAGCAGGAATGTTGCTCAACATAGCTCTCTGTTAATCTTTAACAGTGGGCGCAGCAACATAGCAGACAGAACCGGAGCCCAGGGTGCAACTCAACAGCCTTATCTAACTCCCTGTTCTCTTCCCCCCCCCCCCCCCTTCACCTCAGTACGAGACACAAGAAATCCCCAGTGTTCAAGCACACAGCCACAGATGTGGTCTTGGCGTGAGCTGAACACACAGCCTTTGTTGGTGCGCGCGCACCCCCCCCCCACGCGCGCACGCTTAAACCAGTTCGAGCCAAGACGAGCCGACGCCCTCGGAAACGTTCGGGTGCGAGACGGTTGTCCTGGTGACGGGCAGGTGGTTTGCGCGCTGGCCGCTCCCGTGTTTGTCAGTCGACCACGAGGGTCCGACTGGACAGGAAAGCTGTCGACGGGAGGGCCATACGCCACGCTCCAGAAACTCAACAGATGGAGTGTAAACATTAAGTCAAGATTGAGTCTTGACTTAATGGGGGGGGGGGGGGGGGGGGGTTTGGACTGAAGGATTGAGATTCCAGAAGAGGACTGTTCTCTGAAAAGCTCTCCAAAGTATTGGAGAGCGGTTCTGGTTTGGTCCCAGATATACATCGCCAGCGAAAGCGGACGGGTACAGCGTCTGGAAACAATGAAAGGATTCAGACCCTGGCCTACAGACCCTGGCCTACACACCGAAGAATGACATGTCCTATTGTTTCTGCTTCCAATGAAGGAGCGCTTTGCGGCCCCCGTATAATACGCAGGACACTTTAACTTCATGCAAAAACACACACACACACACACACACACTGATATGGATCTTGATGATGCAAATGAGCACTTCCCATCCAAAAACCACAGAGAACATCTACAGCGCTGTGCTATCTCTCCATCAGCCTCTGATCTCACTCGACACCAACCGAGTTACCCAAACTCACCTTTGCAGGCCTGGTGCCGTTCCGGCCTTGTCCTGCGATAACCTGGCGCTATCAGGCTCCCTCCATGCCTGCTGGATAACACCCTGAGGCCTGGCGTCGCTGGCACGCAGCCAGAGAGGCCTGCCCAGACGGCCCCCTCAGAAAGCACACGCCTAAGGCTCCAGCGACGCGTAACGCACACACACCGCGACGCGGCTTTTACGGAGGAACGACCGAAACGGCGCCTCTTCCAGAACGCGTTCAAACACCAAGACGGTAGCCAACGACGACGACGGGGGGGGGGCGGGTTCCCAGTTTGGATAACAACAAGTAGCATCACGCCAGAGGAAACGGGTATGGTGGGTCGAGGGAAGATCGGCTTCGTGAAGCCTGAACGCCTCCTATACGCACGCCCATGGTAACGACTCTGGTTTGAATCTGGTTTTGAGCTTTTTGAGCTCTGCTGCCACGCATTCTGATCTGGGCCCTCTCACAGGGCCCCCGGGTGGGGTTACCTAGCCAGCACTGACGCCCTCACAAGGGCCGGTCGGCCCCGCAGCCTCTGATGGGTCGCCTTCACCATCCTCTCTTTGCCGCCCTCCATTCCTCTCAGGTGCTGCTGGACTCGGGGGGGTGGGGGGGGCCCCCGCGGGACTTCCGTCGACAAGGCGCGGTGGCGGCAGGGACTTGGGAACCAGACGTCACCTCCCTCGATCGATCGCACCTGGCCCGAAGAGATTTGTGCTTTTTCTGCTTTCTCTCTCTTGTCTCTTTCTTGACAAACCGAGTTAATCACTCCCAGGTAGTGATAAGGCAGGCCTTCCCTAGCCCCTCCCTTCTGGAGGAGTCAGACCACTACCAAGCACATGTGACTATCTCGCTCTCGCTCTCTCTCGCTCTCCAGCTCTGAGTGTCCTAGGGAGATAGGAGGAACCAGGAAGTTGTCGTGCTGATCAGAGACGGCTGGACCTGGCTCGTGGCAGAGTAGGCACGCTCATGAGGAAGGATGTTTCATGCTCACACAGGCAGGGGAACAGGGGCAGGACAATAGCTGCTTAACCAGAATCTCTGGCCTGCACAGACACACGACTGGGCCAACAGGTTGGGGAACATTACATTAAAACACAAGACAATGATTGGCTAGCTGCTACCAGTTTGAGTTACCACCTGGAGCCCGACATGTCACCATGGACTGGGCTTTCACACTAACACGGATGATAGAATCAGTCTCCTTGGTCAGGCCGACCCTCGAGGAAGAACTGTACGACACGGCGTTGCTGAACCATCCACCACATGGCTCGCTTCAAAATGACGGTTTACGCAAGCCGCCGCGTGAATGTTGGTCCTAGAACGTCGAGACACACACACACACACACACACACACACACTTTCTCAGGCCTGGTTCTCAAGTCTGTCAGTAGTCTCTCCACTCCCCTCTCACCACAACCAGCCTGTGCAGCAGGACCAACAGCCTGTTTGTGTGACAGTGGGGTTCAGATACTACACAGAATAATATCCCATATGAGAGAAGAAGAAAAAAAACAGCAGAGTTTATAACAGCAGGAAATGTCTTTTGCAGATGTTATTTTAGGTTGTAGGGAAGGTCTAAGGAAAGGCTTTGCTGTGAGTCACGGTTGGAATGAAAGGGAGGAGACAAGAGGGTGCAGGAGATGGAAGAGGAGCACCACTGTAAACAGGGGGGCAGGGGGGGGGGGGTGAAGATGTTGGTGTGACAAGCAGGAGGAGGGTCGGACCCCAAAGAAACAGCAGGATGAAGACCATCCATCTACCTGAGGGGGCGAGGAGGAGGAGGGAGGTCAGTTCCTATCCTCTAGGAATGCCTCCTTCCTTCCTCCACTTCCTCCAGGGTCTCTCTGATCTGGGCAGGGGTCAGGAGGAGCTGGGTGTCCTACGAGGCGGGAGAGCAGATCAGACCTGCCCCAGAGCCCCACGGCCCCCAGAGCCCCACGGCCCCCAGAGCCCCACGGCCCCAGAGCCCCACGGCCGCCTGGCTCCCCGCTGGACTGGCTGCCTTCCAGAGGGCAGAGCTTAACAACAAGCAGCGTGCCTCTTCTATAAATACCTCTCACTCACACACTCCCTCTCTTTTCCGCGTTCCTCCCTCCTGCCCACGCCCCCCCCCCCCCTCCCTCCCTGCGCATGTATCGGTTCACACACCGCTATGGCGCAGAACAGGAACCTGCCAAGGAGGACAGGAAGTGTTTGAGCAGGGCAGGGGAGAAGGAGAGAGAAAGAGAGTGAGAGGAGAGAGAGGTGGCGTAAGGAAGTGATTGAGAGAGAGAGGGGAAGTGGAAGAGAGAAATAAAGGAAGATATGGTCGAAGAGAGATAAAAGTGAAGGGGGGGTTCTTACTAAGAGACCATGGACTCGTGGGACACATTATTTTAAATGTGTCCACCGTAGTTTACAGAGACAGAAACACCACAACCACCGTAGTTTACAGAGACAGAAACACCACAACCAACTTGAGCTGATCCCCAAAATCGGAGTAAGTCAAGGTGCTGGTCGCTTGGGCTCTGTGTGTGTGTGTGTGTGTGTGTGTCTGTGAGTGTGTGTGTACGTTCTACATTCTCTGAGGGGTTGAAATAGTGCCATCTAAGCACAGAGCCCACATGCAGCCCGGTGGAGTACAGTAGACAGCAGCAGAGCCTTAACAGGATCTGTGTCTTCACAGCTGTCCTCCGCAGCACACACACACACACACACACTAGAGGGAAACATCTTTATTTAGATTTACTTCTTTTTTTTCTGCCTCTAACTCCCTCTCTATCAGTCTATTTTTCTGTATCTAGGCCTCTCCCCCTCACTCCCCGCCCCCCTCCCACAGTAGAGGCCTGTGTGTATGGCTGTAAACACCCAGCTACAGTAGATGCCATGTGGGTCCAGTTGGCCCGGGGCCCTGGGTCTGCAGTCAAGCCTATGCAGGCCATGCAGGGGGGGGGGGGGGGAGGGGGGCGGGCCATCTGCCTCACACAGCCTTCCTCACCTAGGCATCCTCGGACTCGCTGTAGACAAACCGACATTACACATTCACACCATCCGCCACGCCTTATCAGAATGATAGACGACACCATCGCGCGCACACACACCTGAAATTGGACCCCGCTGGCTGGGTTCATGTTGGGTTCAGCGGGCCAGCCCGTGACTTCCTGCTCCTCCCTTTCTTACGTACGTAGAACACAACAACAACAACAACAACAACAACCGCCTCCACCAGACTAGACTGAGGAAAAACTGCACGGCTAACAGGCCCACCTCAGCGTGCATCTCACCTGCAGCGTGACACACAGCCTCAGTCCTGCTGTGCACCGGCCAGCTAGCAGGCTACGCTAACTCTACAGCGTTTGTAATTGGGGTGTTGAGTTGGTGGGGGGAGGGGGGCGGGGCTCGAGCCTAATCCACTCCTATCGCGTTCCCCACGTGGTTGAGATCAAAGGCCCCCCCGGGGCCCTGGGCAGCTCCATCTGATAGGAGCTGCTGCACCTGGGGCTTCGACACCAGCCGACCTCAGCAGCCCTGGGCCGGGGGCCAAGCCTCGCTCCGCACAGCCCCCAGACGCACAGTCATTACTAAATCTAATTGGCTAAGATGCCGGTTTACGACACGCTAGAGGAATGACTGCTAAAGGGGGCATGTCAAGTTCTGTGTAGTTGTGGTAGTCTGAGACCAGGCTCTCCTGAGGTGGGCCGGTGTGAGAGCACCAGGAGGAGGTCCTCTTGGTCTAGCGCTGAGCGTGTGGGTGCGGGTGTGGGTGGAGACCCGGGCTGGGTCTCCTCTCGGCGGTACTTACTCTGTTCGTCTCCGAGCCTCCATGCCATCGGGTAGAAAGAGCTTGATTGTTGAGACTATGCAGCCATGGGTGACTGGAAAACACACACACAGCCAAAGTCAGCATCCTCATAGAAACGCGGATCAACAAATATGAGCAAACACACACAGACAGAAGAAGAGGGAAAGAGAGCGAGAGAGAGAGAAAGAGTGAGAGTTGCAGCTAGGCTAATTTCAACACCTCTCCCGTCCGCCTTCGAGCTGTCTGGGTTTCCACACAGGCTGACTCGGCTCTGCCAAGACTCTGACATCATGGCCTTCCACAGCAGCCAGACCACCATTTGACAATGTCTAACGACTAGAACACGCGCATTTCTGCGGCGCACGCACACACACACATTCTGCTGGTTCTCTACGTAAACTGACCTAAAACGAGGATGAAATGTCAGACAGCTTAAATACAGCCATCTCATAAACAAGGTTCTGAAACAGCTAGCTCTGTCCCGACACTCGCTGGAGCTGAAAATCTGACCTAAATGCTTATGTGTACGTTGTACGTGCTCACCGGCGCGCATGTGTGTCCCTCCCCCTCCCCCTCCCTCTCCCTCTCCCTCTCTCCCTCTCTCCCTCTCTCCCTCTCTCCCTCTCTCGTGTGGTTGTGATCTGCTTCACCATTTGAGGTCAAACAGACCTGCTCCCAGGAGGAAGTGCTTTTTTTTGCGGCCCCCCCCCCCCCCCACACACACACACACACACACACACAGTCTCTCTACCAGACCCATCTTTAACTCTAGTGTGACCCTTCACCTTTGCGTGTGTTCTCCGTGACGTCCACCCCAAACTGGATGATGTCACCGGAGAGGACCTCGCAGGGCGGGCTCTCCTCCGAGCCGCGGCTCAGCCGCTGGCTGTTGATGAAGGTGCCGTTGCTGCTCTTAGTGTCCTGGAGGAAGAACTGCAGACCAGAGAGCCAGGGTTAGGACACACACACTAGAACAACCAGGGGTAGGATACACACACACACACTAGAACAACCAGGGGTAGGATACACACACACAGCAACAAAGGCACTACATTACTACAGTAGAGTACTACAGTACAGCATGCAAGATCCAATCCAAAATCCCCAATAAATCCCCCAGCCCAGAAAACCCAGCTTCCTGTCCACCCAGCTTCCTGACCACCTGAACAGTGACAGAGCAGCGTGAGCCTTCACCCATCCTCCGAACGGGACCGTTTTTTTTTGTTTTTTATGAAGCACAGGACGACCCGTGCACACAATACACACACCAGATCCATAACAGCACTCGGGCAGCCCTCAGAGTGAACGGCCCTTCACACTCTTTCCCCTCGGCTCTCCAGAGGGCTCCGTGGACACGGCCACGGGCGAGAGGCAGGCTGGCGCTAGCACCCCCGCCTCCCAGGGGATTCTCTCCCCGCTGAGCCTGGATGGGGGGGCCAACGTGGTTCGTACGGAGCCACAGAAACGGAGCCAGGGCGAGAGGAGTGACGAGAGGGCGAGACGTCGGGAACAAAAGAAGATATCTCCCAACGTCGTCCACTCCGGTGGAAGTAGTGATCACCATGGAGACCGATGTGCAACAACCTTCCCTCCCCCCCACCCCCCTTGGCAACCACAGCCTGACATAAGACGCCCAGGCAGCAAGCCAGCGGCTCTGGGAAAGTAGAGTGAGCGACTGGCGGATAAATGCAGCGCGTCCAAGCGCGGAGACGGGAGGATGACTGAGAGGGAGGCTGCAAACGCTGTCATCCAAAGTTCCAACAGCACAGCTCCCAGACGGACGTGGGGGGTCTGAGTGAGTGTTGTAGCAGGCAGTCCACAGAGATCAGAGTCCTCCTCAGTCTGTGCTGCTCACCAGCATTAGAGATGTCGGATGAGATTCATGAAAAGCATCCTTCTACATGACATACATTTACATTTAGTCATTTAGCAGACGCTCTTATCCAGAGCGACTTACAGTAAGTACAGGGACATTCCCCCGAGGCAAGTAGGGTGAAGTGCCTCGCCCAAGGACACAACGTCATTGGCACAGCCAGGAATCGAACCGGTAACCTTCAGATTACTAGCCCGACTCCCTAACCGCTCAGCCACCTGACTTCACCTGACAGCGCTCGCCAACGAGAGATCTTCTCTCCCTCCAAAAACACAAAAGGAGAGAGAGCTGTCTCACACAGAGGCCAACACGAGCCATCGGATCCTGCCGAGCCGGGCCCTCTCCCTCCCTCCGTCCTCCCCCCCCTTTCACCCCACCTGTCTCCCCCCCCCAGCCCCGCCCACTGTGGTCTCCGCTGCCTACCCCTCTGTCGTTCAGCTCCATGAATCTCATTCAGAAAGCTGCATCAGCTGTGATTCAGAAGGCCTCCAGCAGCCAGCCAAGACACACGATCCACTTTGCTCCGCAAGCTCCTTCCAAGTGAGACAGACACGACGAGGGGAACCGGAGAGAACATCAGAGTATGACAGCCGACTGGCAAACACACGCACAAACACTGCAGTAAAATAGCGGGCTTTAACGGTGACCTCACCTCCCCGGTCCCCATGGTTACCTCCAGCATCTGTCGGGAGGGAGAGGTTGATGGCGCTGCGTCGTTTGCAACAGGGAGAAGGATAAAGCCGCGTTGCGCACACATCCACACTTTGAATGTGTGTGCGTGTGTGTATGAGGGAGTGTGCGTATGCGCATTTGTATATGCAAGAGTGAGTTTCCCCTTTCCTTGTGGCATGAACTCTGGGTTTACCCCAGACAGAGCACAACCCCCACCACACACACACACACACACCCCTCAGCTCTCTTAGTCACTCTCTGGCCAGTAGCCAATGCCTTGGAGGCCTGAAGCCTGGAAACTAAATGTTCACGTGAGAAGGAATCCTCTCCCTCCTCTCTCTTAAAACCCTCCTGTTTTTAGCTCTCCCTCCCTTCACCCCTCCCCCCCCTCTCATACCTTCCTCCCTTCCCTTCAGAGTCCCGTCCTCTCCTGCTATCCATTCGCACTCTCCTCCTGTGCCTCTCCACTCCTCTCTCTCTCTCCAGCTCTCCATACACCATGTCCACGGTCCAGTCAAACACTCCATGTTTGCCTCCGGAAGAAAGTCAACTTGACCCTGACCTGCTGTCCAGGCAGGGGAGCCCGGCCAGACTGCACCCTACAGGAGGGAGAGGCTCTGACTAAAGGGATCGAGGAAGCTAATCATTAGCCATAACTGTGACCGTTCTGTAGAGAGGCATAGTCCTCCAACAACCTGCTCAGAACCAAGGCCACAGCTTTCACGATACCTCACAGATTAACTGTCCGGTAATAAACATCCAATAAGCGTGTGCGTCGCTGGCGTAAACTGGACGTATTTGTTATTTTTTTAATAATAATAATAATAATAATAATAATAACATCTATCGATAGCTCATGGGACCCGAGCACAGACACACAAGCGTACAGACACGCACAGGTCTATCACGCAGCGACAGGAAACGTTGCGACAAAATGGCTCGGCTTTAATACTGTGGACGTCGTAGCGACACACCTCGCGAGGCGCCCTGAGAGACCGCGTGGGAACGGAACCAGGGAGCGCGGAGTAGAGCCTCAGCAACAGCCTTGCACGATAAGCGACGAGTTTCCACTGTGATGAAACACTGAACAAGGTGCTTGACAAGCCACAGGACATAAAGGAGCCTAGATGTGTTGCGATGAAGAGCAGAGCTGCTGCTGCTGAGAATGGGCCTTAACAGGCACCACGGGAAGAGAAGGATCCAAACGTACTACAGACATGGCGGTAACCGGTTGATCTATGGCTACGCTGACATCACGAAAAAGGCGATGTCCATATCTTTCTAGTTGACAGGGGGTGGAGTGGGTCTCAGTGGTTGAGATACATGTGACCCACGGTAGGCACCTCCTGACAGGCCCCAGACTGGCAGCATGGCAGCCTGGGTGTCAGAGCGGGAGCTTGGGGAGTCATGGGGCAGCTTTCGGCCAGTGATCTGCTGTGGCCTGGCCTACTGTAGGAGTGACAGCTGCTCCTCTGACCTCAGTCAGAGATGAGACCTCCAAGGAAAGCTGGCCTATCACACACAGCCAACCAGAGCGCTGGCCGATCACACACAGCCAACCAGAGAGCTGGCCGATCACACACAGCCAACCACAGAAAAGGGTTACAGCCATAGTAGCAATGACAGAGGAATCACATTAGCACCAGTTTGCTGTAGGAGGTTGTTGCACAAACAAGGTCTTGGACTGAAAATGACATTAACTGGAAAATGTGCAGAGTGTTTCTGATCTTTGATTAGGCACCCCCAACCTATTCATCTAGATCTACAGAGCCTGGCTCTTCAGATGAACCAAGAATATGACAACATTTGGTTCTGAAAGTGAACCATGACATAAGAGTGTGCAAGACAAAGCCAAGACGTTGAGTTTCGTTTGGTAGAGCAATTAAGATGGAGGCTGCAGTGTCAGATGTTCCAGGTCTGTGGTAATTTTCTGCAGTGGGAGGAAAATGGAGAGAGCGAGAGGAGAAGAGAGTGAGAGAATGAAGTGAAAAAGAATGGAGAGAATGAAGAGAGAGCGAGAGAATGAAGTGAGAGAATGAAGTGAAAAAGAATGGAGAGAATGAAGAGAGAGCGAGAGAATGAAGAGAGAGAATGAAGTGAGAGAGAGTGTCAGAATGGAGAGACCAATTTGCTCAGAACAGCTGATCCCTGACCCATACTGATGCTGAGGAGGGTAGAAGGCAGACTCAAGGAGCAATCAAGTGTGTGTGTGTGTGTGTGTGTGTGTGTGTGTGGTAAGCGGTGGGGGGGGGGGGGGGGGGGGGGTCAGCTGCTCACCAGTCGTCGTCCCCCTCCCCAATAATCACTACCCGCTTAAAGAGTCGAGAGGGGGTGTAAATTCCAGGTGACTATTTTCAGCTCTGACATCACAACTCATTTTGCTAGAGAATACAGAGCGGCCTGGCAGGGCAGGAAGTCTTCACAGCTCAGCAGGGTGGGATAGCTAGCTAGCGGGCATGACGAACACAAACAGACACAGAGAGCCTGTTAACCAGTAGCGTATAACGCAACCGTTTCAAAAGCCGGGCCAGAAGATTAGGACAGGCATCCCTGCGTGTGTCAAGCCACAGCAGAGCTCAACAGGTGGCCGGGGCCCTAGCCTTAAAGCCATCGTCCTTCAGTCTGTTTTGGTCACGTGACTCATGTATAATCCCATTCATTAAAGCCTGCACAGTCTCCTGCTTGGCTGTCCCGGACATGGAACAGAATGACAGGATTCCCCCCCCCCCCCCCCCCCCCCCAATCAATTACTGTCAGGCGGAAATGAAAATGAGGAGCTGCTACAACTACTTAGGAGGGACAGGTCGATATCCAGTCTCAATCGACCTGCGAATCCAAAACAATCCAGGGGTGTTTCCAGTGACGAGACGCACGGCACGCACGAGGGCCACGTAAACACCCGCTGGCTCACACGCAGACAGCCCCTCACACGAGACCCACTCCCTGCAACTGACGGGAAATGGAGCAGCTAGGGTTGTTTTGCTGCAGCAGACTCGGTGCTCTTCATTAGGATTCGTTAAGAGGGGTGCAGCTCCAAATCCCTCCTCCTCCCCCCCCCCCCCCCGGAGGGCTCACGATCCTAGTTACCCGGGGGATCCAGCTGTGAGCTCATTATGCTGAGTCGGGGGCGAGGGAGCAGCGCTCTGTAGCAGCGCTCTCTCTCTCCCTTCTGGCCATGCCTCCTCCTGGAAGATCTCTCTCCCTCCCTTCCACACGGGGGTGGAAGGAGAGGCCTGAGCACGGGGACACCAAGCCCCTCGCTGGTCAGGTCTGGGTCGGCTCAAGTTAGCCCAGGCTGGGATGGGAAGGACACTCTGTACCTTGTAAGGGCATTTTATGGCACCAACGCAGACCCCAAAGGTACAGAGGTGTTGAAATGAGTGGACGCAGAAGACACTATCCTTCCACACATACACCTCTCTCTCTCTCAGGCTTAGGTGGTGTCCGTTTACCATTAGCATGCCATGAGATGAAATATGGGTTTTGTCCCACACGGCTACTGACAGGCTGATAACAGCTGGCCATGTAAGAATGTTCAGACTGCAGTGCTGATGGCCCGGCGTGGAGACACTGCCCATTCCCGCATGGTGCTTCCTGTGTTGTCATTCACTCTCCTTCACAGATGTGCGTCAGGGTGATGTTAACGGACAGGTCCATCTTAGCACGGAGGTTCCATCTACCCAATTAGATTCACTGTGGAGGGAGGGACAGGCGGCTGGATTTGCAAGATCACGACCACGCGAGATCCATCTTGCCAAGCTCTAAGTTATTTGCTTGTGCCTGAGTGGGTCGGCCCAATCAGCATCCTGTGAGGAGCTCTGCCAGCTATGGGAGTGGGTGAAGTTATCCCCGTGCTACATGGTGATAGACAGATGGTTCATCCAATCACCTGCCAAGTATTTTTTGGGAAAGGGCCTGCACTTTTCCAAACAGTTTCCAAGGATGTCTTCCCAGTTGGTTCTGTGTTACAAACCGTCTGGGGAGTCAGTTTGGGAAAATGGTGCATTCGAAGGAACGACTTCTGACCAGGGAACTGCTGACCTAGTGAGTGTGTAACGAGTAGGCCATCCTAAAAATATAAACTGTCAATCAATCAAAACAAAGAAACCAACAAACTGACAGATCCCTGAAAGAGCACCATGAGGCCGCTCCTCAGGGGCTCCTGGTGAAGGCAGGCCCTCGTCTGAGATGATCCAGTCTAGACATCAACGACACCCAGTTCACAGACCTGACAAGTTCCAACCGTTTCCCTTAAGAGACCTTAAACCTTTTATTCTTGGGTGTGTGTGTCATGTGCTACTGCTGAGGCTGAGCTGCAGAGTAATACGCGTGTGAGCACAGGAGGACCTCCAGGGAGGTATGCAGGGAGGGGAGATCAGAGGCAGCATCTGGCTCTGCCTGGGTGCTTCGGTAGAGAATACCTCCTCAGTAAAAGTAATTAGGATATCCTTCCCAATTGAGCAATAAATCTCTCCTATTGACCCAAGGTCAACAACCAATTAATCATTACAATATTGGAAGGAGGCAAAAATGTTTGTGCCTGGTTTTCACACGAGTGCGCGTGCTTAACACTTTGAGTGGACGTGTTTAATTAAGCAACAAGGTGCAAGGCATTTAACAAAGAACTGATTTGATCTCGTGTCCTCCTGTGTGCTGCACTGCCTTATTGTTTGCATTGCTGACTGTCCATCTAATCTTAACTGCGCAACGCTCCTGGGAGTCTATATTCCACTGGTAAATAGTGCAAACGACATCGATTCGTAGCCCATCATGGTGGACAGACATAGGCAACACCGTATAGCGATGACAGATGCTGACGTTATCTGTGTGGCTTGAGTGGGAGTTAATCGACAACGTTCTGTATGCGAGGTTAAAAAATAGCTTATGGCACAGGTAGTGAAACATCGAGGAAACCTTAATGTTTCACTTAAGAAATCTGTCCGCTTTCTCCAGCGAGCTTGTTCGACCCGTTATGCATGCCAAAACGACCAACATGTGCGGAGGGCATCGTTCTCTGCTTACCTTCCCCGTCTTGTGGTCAAACCAGACCAGAGCATGGTTTCTCGACAACACCTTGCAGTCGAACGTTGCGTTGTTCTGGGCAGGGCGGCAGCGAGCAACAGAGCGCCCGATCTTGACTGGCTCGTCCAGGTAGACATGGCGTTCCTGAAATGGGTGTGAATTTGGGCGGCAGGTGAAGACGGCCAGCGCTGAAGGCATTGATGATGGCTTGAGAGTATTACTCCAACCAGAGACGAAAGAAATGGTTTCTTGATCCAGAGTGGCAGACTTTTTTGAGTTTTCAATTTCAGCAACTTAATATTAGTGAGGGCCTATAAGCTGGCTCAACCTTTTCCTAGTTTATGTTAGGCACTAACTAACAAACATTGCGTATCATTTTCCCAATGCACATCCAGGGTTATAAATCATATGATTCAACGGGGCAACCCCTCTACAAAACACAGGTAAAAAATGTACACATTCCTTTGCTAACTAACTATCAAGCTACATTACGCCCATATATGACATCTGACACTATGTACAGGCCAGAATTCCGTCAAGCAAGAGAAGCATAACTGTATAGTACCAGTGGCCGTCTACAAAATAGCTCTCCACGTCCATCAAACTATTTCACTGGGGCAATCTTGAGAAACGATGAGCAGCTAATCTTTAGCCCATGGGGTAAACCCGGATTGCCAAATTAGTTTACGCCCTATTATTTTACCAGTGCCAAGTAATTTAACGTATAAAAAAAATCTTAAGTGACAGACACTTATCCCAACTGAGGACTTTGTGCGGTCAGTCGGCAACTAATGCACCGTTCCCCTTGGCGCTATTAGGGTACACAACGCTTGCACCAATTTGACCGTGGCTAATAGGTAGCGAAATAGTTATTTTGAATTCTACTTTTGCCAATGTTACGTGCTAATGGCCAGCAAGTGTACACACTTCACGTGTGGCTACGCGACCGCCTTGCTTGACAGCGCGATCTTATACTAGCCAGCTAGCTACCACTCCCAACAGTTTTACACCAAGCTAGCTAAGCGTTAGCAGCTATACTTCTAGCTTGCTAGAGAGAACAGTAGCTTGAAAGCTATAGTTTCGGAAACATGGGCCTGAATCCCTAGCCAGTGTACTATAATTGTAATGCCAAACGTGTAAAGAATCTAAATCACAAACAAAATTGCAAAGAAAACAAATTGCGCAAATAGGTATTATTGTAAGTCCTCGTGAGATAAGATTGAGTGCTGTTGGCTACTTGCTATTTCAGCGCTGACGGACTTGTCATCTGCCCGGCCAAGATCTATGCACGGGCCTCTCCGAGTTGTTAATGAACGCCCTTTATCAATCAGTTTATAAAATATTCCAGTGATTCTATCTTGATAATAACCTTGCTACTTTTAAAGACGATACGTAATCTCTGTAACTCGTTGCTAGCTAGATTGCTTACTCAAAACAACTAGCTCTAGCTAACCAAGCTTCTTTAGCTAGCTAATCAACCAGCTAACGTTAGTAAAGAGGTAGCTAATCAACTGGCTGGCTCTGTCAGCGCGGACCAAACACGGAAAACTGAGGCGAGTTTTGTCTGCAGCTCCACACAAGCAACCAGTCCAATTATCTTCTCAGGAATCTTCGTTTATGCCATACGTTGCATTGCCGATATAAATGTCAGTTGGGTTGTAGCTACTGCCGTCCACCGATGAACTGGGAGGAATTTCTAAGTACTTGTCCTCCTCCGCAAGTATCCGCCACCATACTGAAATGAAAGAATACACACATAAACCGGCCAGTCGCACAAGGGAACTTCGTTTAGTACTCTCGGGACGCCCTACGTTGCAACTAGTGAAATGCTTTATCATGATTGATATTGTTTCCTAATCGTCGCTCGCTGAACACATATGTTATTGTATAACATATATTCATGTAAAGCCTGGTCTGGTGGGAAAAGCTATTTGCCACAGTCTTTGCATTGATGCATTTATAGAGTTTGTATGTGTAAATTGGGTGACATCATATCACTTATAAATATTAATTCACGATGTTTACGGCATTTCTGATATTTTGACACATTACTGGCACAAAGTTCTGGATTTTCATTTCGCTGGACCAAATGGTTGTGTTTGGTGAAAGGAAAGCGCTCATCAGCTAAATTGAATGTAGGCTACTGCGGTTGCAGATAGCCCATGCCTTAATTAACATACGGGACACGCACTAGTAGCAATGTGTTAAGTTACAATTAGGCCTAGAATAATAATTAGTTTTTATTACATTTAAGTTGTACATTGTTCAAACATCTAGGCTATATTTACATAAAATAATTTTGTGATGAAAATAACAATGCAAATGTATCTTAAAAGTTTTGCTATGTCTAACATTGAAATTGAAACGTTTTTTTCAACAAGCAACAAATTTTGTGCATTTTTTCAATGTATTTTTTAGATTTTACACCCTTCGGAATATAAAGGTCAAACCATAGACTTCAAATGTCCATCGTTGTGGCGCAGACCTTAAATTGTTAATTCTCCTAGTCCAGTAACTCAATGTTCACTTAAATTTCCACAGAAATGTTACTGACACAGAACCTTTACATGTAGGCTACAATTTGAATCCCATCTCAGCACCCAATGCTACTACAGTGAGCGCAGCGTAGGCATACCGTAGCGTAGGCTAGATGTGTGTTAATTGTAATAAAACATTTGATGATACTACCAGAGCCATAGAGAGAAAGTGTGAGAAAGTGTCTCTCTATGGATCTGGATACCTGTAGCCCACTTGCACCCAAGTCTGCTACGAAGGTGTTCCAAAGGGTCACATGTTTTAAACGTCTTTGGGTTTTGAATACACCCCCAAATACGGAGCTCCGTTACGTACAATGACGATCTACGTTCAGTGCTCCCTGTGTAAGCAAAAGTGCTAATCTAAGTATCGACTAGCCTAGCTAGCTGTTTAATGTGTTTTATGATACTAAGCGGTAATCGAGAACGACAAAACAAAGCAAATATTGATTCGGGATATTTATAAACGTTGTTTAAACGAACTGTGGTCTGCGCATTGCTATGGCTTTGCAGGGCTCTGAAGAGATAGGAGAGCAAATCGAGGAGTCGGAGGAATTAGACGAGCAGGATGTGAGCATCTCTCCGGCCGAGGAAATAACGTTACCCGCCGGGCCTGTGGTGGAGGACGATTCCTCGGATTCTCTCCTCTTACCTTGGGATCGGTTTTCAACCTGGCTTCATTGTATTTGCGTTGTTGGGTTCGATCTAGAACTCGGACAGGCGGTAGAGGTGAGGACGAAAAGACTCATCAGAGTTGGCCCGAGTTTGTGTGGCGGCTGTCGACACAAATGCTGACATATTCAAATAAATCTAGCTAACAAGCTAGTTGGCTATGTATGTAAACATATGGCATGCTGAAGTAAGCTAATAACCTAACTAGCAACCTAGCTGTATAAGTATCAACATAGCGAAGGCTTTGAAGAGCCCATTTCACTAGGCTAACGGCGTAACGTTAGCTCTAGGTAGTTACTAGCAAGCTAACGTTAGCTGCTTAACTTGAAAAGTTATCTAGCTCGTAGCTGTAAACATTTGTTCTCTTTTGTAGGTGATCTACCCACACCATTCCAAACTTTCAGAGAAAGAAGTAAGTTCATAGAAATGTCAACTATACAGTGTGTATTCGTTTTTGGTGTTGCAGCAATTATTTAACCATGCATGCTTTACATTTTGTTTCAGAAAACAAGCATTTGCTACCTGTCATTCCCCGACTCCAATTCAGGTACGCTCTCAGTCCCACACATTGCCCCACAGTGTATGGTTAAATACCACGGACTTTTCTAATGATTTGAAAGATACAGTTGCCATTCGTGTCAATAACATCAGGTGTTTTATATGATCTAATATAACATGCAGAGGTTAAAGGTTGAGGTAAATGTGAATAGGACTGCCAAAATAGTTTTAAAGATATTTATTGAAGCACAGTTTCCCCATAAGAAAGAATAAAATAGTATAACATTGTAATTTAACGTCCTTGACGTGAATACAAAGTAGACCTTGTTTTTGTTTGTTTTTAAAATAAAAAAGACAATGACATAGATGACCACTTGGGGTGATTAACTATTAAGAGAAAAGAACATGACCAGTTGAACTAGGCTACACCTGGGATAATTTATATATATATATATAATTTGTTTTAATGTTAAGACCTCCGCAATTAACTAGGTAAGAGTGGTATTAATCTATCCACCAGATCAAAGAAACCACATAAGGACTTTCTGAGGTAGTTATTCAGATTTTAGTTCTCTATATGACTAGTTGTACCACTAGCACAATGGCAGCCTTTGGTATTAAACATGACAGCTAAATTATTACCAGAAACGGGAGAGATCCCTTCTTGAGACAGGTCAGCGATGGACACACAGGTAGAGGTGGCTGGGCTGTGTGGATGGAAACGGATTGTGTTGGTTGTCATTGAAACATCATTCTTACTGTTGATGACTGCTTGGCTCCCATTCAGATAACATGGAAATGAGATATAGCAGTATGCAGCTTATTTATTTGAATGAAACCAAGAGTACTACATTGTCCTGTGCCCCATAAAGAGGGACCCTATAGCCAAGTAATGAGTATTATATAAATAAATAAAAACATAGAATGAGACATATAACTTAATTTCTAATGAGTTAAAAACATAATCTTCTCAAATTCATCATTGCCAAAAAATATTATGTATTATAAAAATTACAATACATGCTGAAGGGCAAAGTTAAGGTCAGTGGGTCAACCACATCTACCCTAGTTTGTTACTGTATCTTTTAATCCAAACAAAAGGCTTCTTCTCAGAAAATACCTGGAGATTAGTACAACCGTTGAAAGATGTGTGTGGCAGTGTGTTGTGGATCATTACTAATGTATGATGGAGTATCTAGTATTGGGCCTCTGGCACCGTAAGACCCGCCCCCTGCCAACTCTGCAGTGTGCAGTATAGACACCAAGGAGTCGAGATTGTATTACAACCTCCCCCACCACACACACAAAAAAGCAGAACGAGTCGCTGGGAATCTCCTCCTGACCACACGACACCCGTAGAATAACCCTATAGGGATGGTAGAATAACCCTATAGGGATGGTAGAATAACCCTATAGGGATGGTAGAAGAACCCTATAGGGATGGTAGAATAACCCTATAGGGATGGTAGAATAACCCTATAGGGATGGTAGAAGAACCCTATAGGGATGGTAGAAGAACCCTAAAGGGATGGTAGAAGAACCCTATAGGGATGGTAGAAACTAGTCTTAGACCAGCTCCTTTTAGCATCCATGTTTGTACTAAGTAACAGGCAGGCAGTACCTGGTAGTCAGTCCTAATATAAGCCCACAGGCCTATGTATAGAGAGAGTGTAAACCCCCTGTTTGCTGTTGTGGTACCAGAGAGGGTGGGAGAGACTCACAGTCTGACTCATTTACATTTATGCATTTAGCAGACGCTTTTATCCAAAGCGACTTCCAAGAGAGAGCTTTACAAAAGTGCATAGGTCACTGATCATAACAACGAGATAGCCCCAAACATTGCGGGCAGCCAAAACATGAAGCATACATTGTGAAAAACCAAATAAGTGCCAAAGGGAAGAACAATAAGAGCATGCAGTTAAACAAATTTACATTTAGCCATTATGAAAGTTACAATTAAACAACATGAACCTCAAAAAGTGCAAGATTGTAACTATAGAAAAGCAATCAACAGTAAAATATTTCACAGCGAGTACAAGAATTTAAATCCGTTACAACTAACCAACAAGAGCAACAAGTCTCTCAACAAGAGTCATTGTGATCCTGGAGGAAACTAACATCAGGTCCAGCAAATCATTCCTAAGTACCGTTGTACTCCCTGAACAAGTGCGTCTGAACACTTTTCTTGAAGGTGGGGAGACAGTCAGTGTCTCTGATGGAGGTGGGGAGTTGATTCCACCATTGGGGGGCAGACAGGAGAAGAGCTCACCTTAAACTTGATCCGATGAACAGGATTACTCAGAAACGACAGAGTTTGTTGCAGGACAGGTGAAGAGGGCTTTTAATGGAACCCCTTGGTGATGATGGGGTGAGGAAAGGGTTAAGGAGGAGAAGGATGATGATGTCATCCCTTTTTTCTCACACCCTGCAGATCTGCACACTAAGCTCGGACACACACACTCACACAAAGTCAACACGCACACCTCGTTTACTTGATCTCTGCTCCCATGGTTGAATCCAATTCCAAACAGTATTATGTCATTCTCACACAATAGAGGCTTGATTGATGGAGTTTGCCCAACAAATGTGCAGGATTTTGACCTTTTTCCACAATTGGTTACATTGCCCTTTCCAATCCATCTCAAATGAGATTGGTTTAACCAGCCAGGTGCCAGTTTAATACCCACCCGGGTTTGCTGTCACAGCCCTCTACAGCAGAAGCTGATCGAGCGTACCCTTTCTCGGCCTCCTGGCCCAGTGTATGGTGGGTGTCTGGTGCTGTGCTTGCTAAGCCCTGGCCTGCGTGTCATCATCCTGAAATCTAGTCGTGTCTTCTCTAGAAGTCTGAGATGTCTGTCCTTGGGCATGGGCTAGAGTACACTCCTGTATCCCTGAGAATGTCATGACGTGATTAGGTGTTCACATAGATGTGTTATCATTAGTCTCTCTCAGGTTCTCGCTGGTCCGTTTTCTCACGCACACACACACACACACTCATGTCAAGACTGGAATTCCAAATATGCAGCCTTGACATCGCGGATGACTCAAAGTGCTTTTCCGCTTCCTGATTTCTGCCGGGCAGGTTGCCTTGGAGACACACAGTTCTGCTTCCGGTTCCGCCAGGCCTCGGCCAGAAAGTCGTCACTGGGATGTTTCCTGGAGCAGTTTGACAGGGATGCCCCAGTCTGCCTCAAGGTAGCTGTAGCCTGTAGCTCAGCGCTAGAGCATTTCAAGAGGTCAAGAGTTCGCAGGTTCAAGTGTCGGCTAAATGAATACATTATTATTATTAGTAGTAAGACTCAGGATCTCAATACAATGTAGTCATGGATGGATCCTCTTTGCCATACATACATCACACAAAGACATGCCCCTCACATATACATGAACAGCCACACTATACTGGGCACTTGCACACACGATTGCACTTACCGATTGTTACATTACTAATATAGTGAATTATAATTCAGTCATATTATCAATGTATCATTTGTGTTTCTCTGCTTCCTGTCTGTGGTTTATGCTGTGTAATGATGTATGTGTTGTTTTTCTCCCCCAGAGAGACCAGGGTCATTACTATGGTTATGTCTACTTCAGGCAAGTCCGGGATAAGTCGCTGAAGAGAGGATACTTTCAAAAGGTCGGTCTGCCAGTTCCTGTTACTTCCTGTTCCTGTTGACTTGTCTCCTTTGACGCCACTAACAAGAACCCAACAGAACGAAAAACAATTCTGAGAACAGTTGTTTTGTCTGTCTGTGGTTGTCTCCAGTCCCTGGTGTTGATCAGCAAGCTGCCCTACGTCACCTTCTTCCACTCCCTGCTGAAGCTCATCGCTCCGGAGTACTTTGAGAAGCAGGAGACATGTCTGGAAGCAGGTGAGTGTTGGCTTCTCCTGTGGTCTGGAGGGCCGGAGGACCGGTGCTCTGTGCTCAGCACTGTTGTTTGGGGAGAGGGGGGGGGGGGGGGATTGACCAGACAGTGAGTTCCATGAAACAGGATTTGACCTCACAGTCTAAAGGGTGGCAGCTGATCTGTCTTCTTTGTGTGTGTGTGTGTGTGTTTCTGGTATCATTTGTCATCTTCTTTCCTGTCTGTCCTCGCCTGGCCTCCCCGCGAGAGGCAGACATTGATTTGGCCCGTTTGAACCCGCCTGTGTTTGTTTGCGTCGCTTCATTTGGTTCTGTTGTTTCCGTATTCGACAGCTTGCAACGACATCGACCGCTGGCCGACTCCACACCCGGGGAAGATACTGACCTTGCCCATCATGGGCGTGGTCATGAAGGTATGGCTGTCCCCTCCACTGAATTTGAGATGCAAGTTACCCCCCCTGAGTGTTCTACATAGGTCTATATGGGTAGAAGGACCTTCAAATATATTGCAAATAGTCATTAAAATCTGAACGGTTCTTCCTAGGTTCGGATCCCGACCTGTTACGACAAACCAGGGACCTCTCAGCTTGTGCAGTCCACACAGGTGACCAGAACTGAAAAGGCTGTCACTCGCTGTCACTGCGTCGACTCGATCAGCTGATCCTCCCTGTTGTTTGCGTTTGTTTGTTTGTTTGCAGAGCGATAACCTGGTGTCCATCGTGCTGCCCACCATCCACGAGGTGGACCTCTTCAGGTGAGCCCCCCGAACACTTCTGTCTCTCAGGGTTCACGTCAGGGCTGCATGCTTGCACTGCCCTCTGGTGGTGCGAAGCGGAACTGCATGCTCACCGCAGCAGCGTGGCCACACTCATTTAGTGTTCTGGTTATGTCCCTGGCTGCCATGGTAATGGCATTCTCCAGGGAGATTGTGTGGTGCTTCATAGAAAGGGTGCAAGGGAAGATGGTTGATCTCTGTTGTCCTCCATAGACCTTGCTGTATTTATTTTTACTCTGCCTCTCTCCTGTCCTCCTGTCTCTCTGCCCTCATTCTCTCTCTCTCTCTCTACCTCTCTCTCCTTATCTACCTTTCCATGTCTCTCTCTTTGTAGGTGCTTTTACCCAGTATTCTTCCACATTCAGATGTTGTGGGAACTGGTGTTGCTAGGGGAGGCACTTGTCGTCATGGCACCGTCACCAGCCGAGTCCTCGGATACAGTGCTGGCATTGGTCAGGTGAGACCAGTAGCATTCCTCAGCACAGCTTAACATCTTATATGAAATATGCACTAGTACACCTACCAAGATCTGTCACGTCACACCATTCCGGGAAGTGAATGCATTTTTGTAAAGGATCCATTCAAATAAATCCATGGCTATGTAAACATAATTGTTGGTCTTTTTCTTTGGGTTACACACACATTACTGTGTGTGTGTGCTTCCAGCTGTGTCTCCCCCCTGCGCTACTGCAGTGACTTCCGTCCGTACTTCACCATCCACGACAATGAGTTCAAGGAGTACACCACCCGCACGCAGGCCCCGTGAGTAACCCCTCTGGATGTCCACCAGTGGCCCCTCGAATCTGTTCTCCACCTGCATTTTAAACGGATACGTATTTTCAGTTTTGTGCTTTGGTTTCCTGGAAGCTCAAGCAGTTAGCGTGTGGTTGTTTAAAGGGTTCAGTCGAGGTCTAATGTTGGAGGGTTTCGCTTCCCAACCGATGCTCTGTCTGGTTTCTCCCTCCGTCAGTTTGTCTGGCTTGTACCAAAGGAGGTATTGACTGGGTGAACATTTCTACCTGACTTGAGTGTCAGAGTTGGATTATGTCCGTAGGCTCTGATCTCGAGCTGTGCTCCACAAGGCGCCCAGCTTGATGGGAGAGAATTCTCAGATATGAGAGCTGCTCACCCCCCCCCCACACTGTTTATATTCTGATGGCTGATTGGTCAGCTCTGGCAGGAGATGGGAGAACATGTCTTTTCTTTTTCTTTCTCCCATTCTCAAACGCACACAGGCCCTCTGTTATCCTCGGCGTGACAAACCCCTTCTTCGCCAAAACTCTCCAACACTGGCCGCACATCATTCGAATCGGGGACATGAAGCAAGCAGGTAAACAGACAGAGGCAGACCCAGCCCCATGCCCCACCATCCCTTCTCCACGCAGACACAAACCCGAAACCCGCCCAGCACACAGACGCATACATATCTGGACAGTTGGTGAGGGTGTCGTCTGTGTGTGTGTCTTCAGGGGAGATGGCCAAGCAGATGAAGGTGAAGAAACTGAAGAACCTGAAGACACTGGACTCCAAACCAGGTGAGACACGCACGGGCAGATGCCCCGGTGACCCCCCGCGTTTCCTTCACGCCTGTCTTTCTGGCGCTCCACCTCCGCATGTCTTCTCGGGTGTTACAGCTGTGGTTTCTGTGCTGTGCTGCAGGTGTGTACAGCGCGTACAAGCCCTTCATCAATAAAGATGAGGACATCATCAAGCAGCTGCTGAAGGTAAACCTGCACATGCTGACGCACCTGGAACTCTTAAAACTGGTTTTATTAGCACTTAAAGGCATCTTCAGATGAGCTGTCTTGAAAGGATTTGCCAGTCGGGGGTTACGAGGTTTGTTCTGTTGAATATGACCTTTTTTTTAATTGTCTTTTCCTGTCAAATCAACAGGGGGTGCAGCAGAAGCGTCCCTCCGAAGCCCAGAATGCCATCCTGCGACGCTACTTCCTGGAGCTGACTCAGAGCTTCATCATTCCATTGGTGGGCAGCATTCCTATGACCGACCCTATTAACCTTTTGTATGTGTTCATTAGCCAGGCATGTAGCAGTAATGGGGATTCTGACTCATGTTGTATCCGATAGGAGCGCTACGTGGCTAGCCTGATGCCTCTTCAGAAAACCATCTCTCCCTGGAAGGTGAGCGGGACCCGTGCAGTCCAAAAGGCAGTAGCTGTATATACGTGCCTTCTCTCGTCTCTCTTACCCCTGTCTGTGTGTGTGTGTTTGTGCACACCCATAGAGCCCTCCCCAGCTGCGCCCCTTTATCCAGGAGGAGTTCATGAAGACCTTAGAGAAGGCCGGTCCTCAGCTCACCTCACGCCTCAAAGGAGACTGGATGGGCCTCTACAGGTAGGCTCACCTACTGCTCCTCACAGGACGCCCTCCAAGGTGGACCGCCTCCCTAACCGGCCGTTCTTGTGTCGACCTGCAGACAGTTCCTTAAGTCCCCCAACTTTGACGGATGGTTCCGGAACAGGAGGAGAGAGATGATGCAGAAGCTGGAAGCCCTTCACCTGGAGGCCCTGTGTGACGAGGTCAGGACACGCTGTCGACATTCACGCTGAACAGAAAGGAATCACATGACCTCCCCTCATGAAAACTGACACACAAAGACAAGAATTGTTGGGTGGACGGGCAAATTGAGATGTTATGGCCATTTTCGACTGTCTCAATCACTGTTGAACTTTTGAATTCTTCTGTCTCTGAATTCTTCCCTCGTTGCTGTTTCAGGATCTGCAGCTGCGCATCCAGAAACACACAGAGGTAGAGACGGTGGACTTGGTTCTGAAGCTGAAAGACAAACTGGTCAGTACTGGATCCTCCACACTGCTGTTTGCGATGTAGATTTGTCCATATCCGTGCTTAAAAATGATCAATACAAATTCAGTGGGTTATGCAAGGGTATATGTGTGTATAAATGTTAGGGGTGTAACGATACACTCAGCTCACAATACAATACGTATCACAATACTGGGTGTACGATACAATACGTATCACCATATTTTGAACAACATTTTATATGAAACCGAAATTCAAAACATGAAACATTTTCAATCCTTTTCTTTGATGCACATACAATTTATTTAACTCAGTTCAAGCCATTTCTGTGAATGTAATGAATGCACGCATGACGCAGGTGCAGAGTAGGTCGCATGCTGGTAGCTCAACCAATAGGATCAAACGTACGTCATATTGTAAAAATATTGCCATAACTCTACGATACATATCGTTACATTTTTGTATTGTAATATATTGTTATACGATATATTGTTACACCCCTAATAAATGTGTTTCAGACCCAGGCAGAGAAAGACCAGCTGCCAGTCCAACCAGGGACCCTGGCCAAACTCCAGTCCCACATCGAGGCTGTGATCCTGGCCTTACCCGAGGATCTGCAAGGCATCCTACACAAACCCTCTACACCATAAGACTGACACCCCTCCTTGAGGTGCTTAGGGCCCACTGACTGACCCAGTCCAGCTGAACTGAACACTACATTTTTAACTGTGTGTGTTTTTTTTAAGTGCACTTCACCTTTCTCGCTCTGTGTGCCCACATCGTGCAATGCTGGCATTGCTGAGAGGAGGGGAAAAAAACAGAATGGTTCTGCATTCAAGGATCATTGAGTTCAAGATAAAAGCCAAGAAGTGCTTTATACTGTAGAGAAGGGCTGTTTGATCATATATAGACAAACAGACACACACACACACACACAGCATAACCACCACCCACATGGCTGAAGCTTCCAGAACATTCTGGTGCTCTGTCTCTCTGGGCTCTGACCTGAACCTGGCCCTGCCTGCATAGAGACCTTGTCAAAAGGGAAAGATTAAGAGATTTATGACAGAAACTCTGCATATGCCAATAGCGATCAGGTTGGTGTTTATTTTTTATTTTTTACAAAAGGTGCAATAAAGTCATCCAAGTATAGATTTGAAGTCCAGAATCCCAGGGTATGTGGTGCTGGTAACAGTGAGAGAAACAGTAAGGTCTTGATGTATGAAGGAACATTAAGGCATCACCATGTTGGCCAAAGGTGTCTATTGTGGTCGAATCTCAAAAGCTTTTCATAGACTCCTGTCTTCCTCCCCCTATTTGTCTTGACGCGGGTACTAGAAGACAAGATTTTAGGTGTGAGTCCTTTGACGTGAGGAGAGAAGCTGCAAGGAAACCAATGGAAGGCTTTTCAGATTCAACAAGTGGCTTAAACGTTGCACTGCTGTGTCCTCAGGGCTGTCGACAGTCTACAATAATATCTGACCAATTTCTGTTGATGTGAGACAGTATTGCATGGCACCTTAATTGCAACCCATATCTTCTGAGTTGGGTCTAAATTTGACATTGAGATGTCAAAATGTTCACAACATTTAGTTTTTTTAAATGGTGGATTTGCAGATAAACACAAGCATTAGCATAATCAGCTGTGTAAAGCTAACTAAAACTTCTGACCTTGTGCCTTCTGTCTGACCATTGACCATTGTGTATTAGAGCTGTTTGTAGGATTTAAGTTGTGATGCTTTGAGGTGTTGGGTGGGTTTTCTCATTTTTCCTGTACTGTACCTTTTTGTCCTCAAAGTGGTTAACTTCGCGAGTGAGCTGGGAGACAGTGAAGAGAAATCTTCATTTCTTCTGCTGAATCGGGACGTGTAGGACCTCACTACCAATTACACGTTGTGCATTTGGATTTAGGCGTTTTTCCAACTCTAAACAACATTTTATTTTCGCAACGAGATGGAAATGCAACAGTTACATTCTGACTTAATTGGTGTGTTCTAGAATCCATTATAATTGTCTATTCTTGGAGATCATGCAGGTGCCTTAGTGGGGTATGTGATAGGAGAAACCAGAGAAGAAAACCAAAGTTATGTTGAATATCAGCACATTTGCTCATAATGTGAAGGGTTTTTAATGCAACTCCCTGTGATGTGTTGTGAACTGCATCCATACATTATGCGCACTCCTGGGATAACGTTCCTCAATCTGACCGTAGAGATTTTTAGGAAGCACCATTCAAATCATGAATTTCACTGATGATCTCTTCTTGGGGGGAAATAATGGTTGAAAAAAACCTGTGACTATCGGTTGTTGGGCAACCATGTTTTATATGTCGAAAATGCTTATTTTAACAAGTTTGAATTTTATATAGGGGGTTATTCACATATTCCGCTCATCAATTAATAATGTTTTGTACATAAAGTTGTAAAGAAAAGAAAGATTTAGCCCATGCATAATGATAATTATTTTACAATGAGTTGTCTTACTAATTAGCAGTATTGTAATAACTTCTATGGGCTTTAATGTTTAATATGAACTAGAATAACGTTAACAAAAGCACATGGTTAAGCTGTAACTTGGGTGTTCCTACATATTTTTTACCCTTATAACGTTTACTCATGTTCTTTTTGTATCAAAGCCATTACCACTAAATGTAGGCCGACCACTTTCTGAACTACTAAAACCAATGGCTTTCAATGACAGGAAGATCTATGAATGAATAAACATCCATCTCCCTGCATTTGAGTGGTGATTTGTCATCCTAATTCTACTTCCTACTACTGTAAAAGCGTTCACAGTAGACATAATGGTTCACGGGACCAACAAACCGAAAGTGACGTGGAGAAGAAAGACACAGCATAATCGGCGCACACGCCGTCTATGTGTACAAACATGACATGGCCACGATTGACAATTCAGTGGGAAGTCACCTATTCGTGCATATAAAAGCAAACCACAATTGAAGAAAGGTACATACTCAGTTTATCCTTTAGTGACAGAAATTAACCTTCGAAAATGGGCGTCTTTGCATCGACACTATTTTCACGTTTCTTTGGGAAGTATCAGATGAGAATTCTGATGGGTGAGTAACCTATATCAGGCAGCTGTAAATAATTTCTGCTTTATTACAATTCATGACGTGCATTATGTTTATGCGACTTGGATTTGTTTAAACGATTTTAATTGTTATGGTGATCGTACAGCTTTGGCAACAAGTGATTATTTTTGCCTTATTGAATAGTGGGTTTGGATGCTGCGGGGAAGACTACAGTCCTGTACAAACTAAAACTAGGAGAAGTTGTCACAACAGTCCCCACTATCGGTAGGTGAAATGAGCAACAATTGACAAATGGAAAATGTTTTAGGTTAAGAAATGTTTTCTTATACAAATGGAGTTATTAGTTTATGTAAAGCACGGAACTAATACCATTGTTGACACTGGTTTTGCTCGTTTTACATATTGTGTAGCTCAAAGGTCGTTTCATTTCGGTAGGGTTCAACGTGGAGACTGTTGAGTACAAGAACATAAGCTTTACTGTGTGGGATGTGGGTGGCCAGGACACCATCAGACCTCTGTGGAGACATTACTATACCAACACTCAGGTAAAGAGCCTTCTAAAATGTACAATCTTGAAAAGCTATGCCAAAGGACATTATAATGTCGATTTTAAAAGCTCAAAAGGTACTGTCATAGTTTTATCCATTGTATAGCATAATATGAAATATACTTATTGAATGATAGCTTGAAATGGCATTACAACGATGTGTTTAAAGTTGTTTCTGTCTGTGTCATTTGTGATGCAGGGTATCATTTATGTGGTGGACAGCAATGACCCTGAGAGAATAAAGCTGGCTGCTGAGGAGCTACACATAATGGTTCGTTATTCTCCTGTTCACTCACCTCCTTCTCCAAAACTTCACTGAGCAGGACACATTTAAAAACAAGCAAGATAAAGAAATAAGATGTCATGGATCATTTTTGAAAAGCAACACTCCTCGTCTTCTCTCCTCCTGCGCAGCTGGAGGAAGCAGAACTACGGGATGTGGTTCTACTGGTGTTGGCCAATAAGCAGGACCTGCCTCATGCCATGACTGTCTGTGACATCACAGACTCTCTGGGCCTGCGGACCCTCAAAACACCTGTAGGTTTGGACAGTGATTTGAGCCTCAATTACACAATTCCTTGACTAGGGAAAGTAATGAAACTGGCTAACAAGTATTCTGATATAAAGGTTCAAACCTGATGTCAAATCAAATTGAGTGAATATTTGAGTTTGATTCATTTAGATAACGACACAAGATCGGGTACGTCATACTAATGCTGTCCTTTCTATCCACAGTGGTTGGTCCAGGCCACCTGTGCAACCCAAGGCACGGGACTTACAGAGGGATTGGATTGGCTTGCTGGACAGATCACCAAACACTAGCACTCACTCTGACATACTAATAAGTCAGGTACAATATAATTGTACTTCGGTTATTGGTGAATAATGGGGTTGTTTGAATATATATGTTACACTTTACTTTTTTTATTATTTGTCTACCTCAAAATATTTGTATGTATTCGATTTAGACTATACATGCATAGCAACATGAATTGTACTACATGAACAATTGATGTACTACAAGTGAATAGTAGGATTCATGTTGATGTAATAAGATAGGCTTGCTTTTATTTAAACAATAAATACATGTAACCACATATGGATCTAATTGTCCTTTTCAATATTAAAAAGTATTGGCCATATCTGAAACTGCAGACAACATATTTTCTTGTCAGATAATTGCTTAAAACCCTTTCAAAGGATCATAGTTCCATATATATATCTATATGATCATTACATCAGTACAGCCACTCCAACTATTTCCACTTCAGATCCAAATAGTGAAGGTAAACTGATCTTTTATTCTGAATGTTCCACAATCATTTCCATTTGAGATCACAGACCAGTGCAATGTGGTCGGAGGGGTGGGACACACTGGGCAGAGCCTGGTAGGTGGTGACTTCCTGGTGGCTAGGCAGTGGTATCACCTGCTCCACCTGGAGTGCCTGAGGGTCTATGAAGATGTAGTCTAGGCAGCCATGGAAGCCCCCCACATAGTTGGTGTAGGCGGGCTCCCCATAGGCGCTGTCCAACCTGAAGGGGTTGGAGGCCTCCATGGGACAGGCCTCCTGGGGGCCACTGGAGCCCCAGTCTGGGTGACTCTCCGGGACAGCCCCCTGGCTGAACAGCTGGAACAGGCCGGAGGATGGAGTGCTGTTGAAATCTCCAGAGAAGAGGAGAGGAACGTCTGAGGTGACTTCTGATATCACCTGCTTCAGGTGCCTCAGTGCTACCGTTATCTGTACGAGTCGCACGTTGCCACCTGTTAAGAACATGCATGGAAGGGTAAGCTTATCAATAAGTGCAAATGTATAACAGAACATGGATATTTAGACTAACCTGAGATCAACAGACCTAACCTGAGACTGTGAATAGGACACATACTCACATTAGCGTGTAGGTCATAGAGGCTAAGGATTTTGGAGTAATTGTGACTGTGAAATTACCTTTAGGATGCCAGTAGAGATGAGTGTTTGCAACACAGATTTTCTTGGATAAGTCATTAAGGGACTGAAGCACACACACCTACACCGAGAGACACAAGCAATAATGTCATGAACTGAAGTATACTTGCCTTTCTTCGATCCAAAGTCAACCGCTAGCTTCTAGGCATTGAATAAGACCAAGAGAAGCTTAATGTTCCTGGCTAAATCTGTCTCAAACTGAGATTCTATGGTTTGTTAAACCTTGTGCGATGAGGCAAGCCTGAGTTGAGGCTTTTGGTAAGACTTACACCCACCACATAGACCTAACATTTGTGGCTTGGTGTCTGTCTGGAAATCTGACTACAAATCAATCTAGATTCCCTGTCTGGGGGCACAACAGTTTTCAGCCCTCATTCATAATAAATATAGGATTCGATGAAGCTTTAAGTACCTGTAAGGTGGTTGATCTTTGCACCACCTTCTCTTTCAAGTCAGGATTGGCTGATACCTTCTCCAAAAGCTCAGCATGGATTGGGTCAGAAGTTAATGCTTTACTGAGCACTATGTCATGTTGACTGAGCAGTTTAAATTTGGATCTTCTGAAGTAAGTTGCAAGACCCTCATGCTGTTTGTCCTTGATTCTGAAGACCCCATCCATTCCAAATGCATCAAGGGCCGGAGAAAGGCTGTCAGTGAAAACTCCCTTATCCACTTCCTGAAGACAAATGATGTCAGCATGGTAACCTGATAATTCTTTTTTAATTAGGTTTTGTCGGTAGTCGAGTTCCAGTGCATATGGAGCGCAGTAGGGGTAAAGCACCGTTTTGGAGAGCTCCGTTTGGGCGTAAATGTCTGCCAAAATATTGTAGGACACTACTCTAATGGTCTGTTCGTCTGTAATCTTGTTGGTGTACATATGCCGGTTGTCAAATGTGCAAGTCCCTGGTCCAGCCTCAACAGCCCCAATGGACACTAATTCCTTGTCTACTCCACACCGGATCCCATCTTTTGGTGTACACTTCAACTTCAGTTTTAACCCTATGTCCAGATTAGACGGTACAAAGACTCGCTCGTTGCCGACTTCTAGCCAGTTAGTTTGCAATTCGCCAACACTTTCCTTATACCATGTGAACATGGAGTCTTTCAGGTCCCCAAATTCTATCTCCATCTTCGGGCAAACTGGAAAACCTGCGAGAACAGACGCTGGCAACTCTGCGGTGGTAAATGTCGGGGGGTTCCTCTGCACAGTATATTTACTATCCCCAACGTGCAAAACGGCTCCATCCTGCCAGGCATCCGAGTTCATGGCATCCTCAGCTACCAAGTCCCCGTTGAAACACAACTTCACATTCAAGTGCCCTGTTAGTTCTGTTGCTTGGTTTTTGTTTTTCTTGGACTTCTTAGCTTTGCCCTGGCCCTTGGCTGCATTGTTCGCGATCCTTGCCAATAACTTCCCCAGCTCCTCCGTTTGGTCCCTGAGCATGTGTTTGTGACTGCCATCGAGGACAAATGAAATTGTGAGTTTAGGTTCCCCTGGTAAACATCTAACTGTAGCTCGGTCCATTTTAGTGTAAAAACGACAGCTTGTGTTATGGTTACAGGTCCTCGAAGTGTTGACCACGACGTATCGCGAAAGAAGTCTTGCGACTGTTGTGAACGAGTTCATAAGTCCGAAAGCATGAGTAGTCCAGAAATGTAAATGACGGCAATGGATTGCTACTACGATAACGTTAGCTAGCTAGCTACCTAGCTAGTCAGTCAGCATAAAGTAGACCACTGTAAGCTTTGTATTTTTGCGAAACGCAACGTCAAAATGTTACTCAAAACAAAGCTATAAATACAGGTATAGTGTTACCTTATTTTAAAGATTCTTATGTCCAATATGCGTTAAGGCTTTCAGACGTAGCCTAGTTAGATCTGAACTATGCCTACAACAACGTGATGTTGAATAAGAAACTTCCTATTTGGGAGGTACATCTTCCGGTTTATTGCCAATGAATTCACATTTTTGCAGTACTGCCACCTATCGTGAGAACTATATAAGATCTACAGGACACATGAGCCAAATGAGGTTTATTTTTTCCAAACACGTTGCTTATAGTCAGATGAAAGAAAAATACATAACAATAGTAAGCGCCCTACCTAGAAACATTGAACAATTATACCCATCAGTATTGTTGCAGATGTCTTTCTTGTCCAAAGGCATGCTGTATGTCATAAACACAACGCCAGGCTGGTGTAATATTTTTCTGTATCAGATTTCATGAACTGGTTTCGGCGTCTTATGTTTTCATCGGAAAACTAATAAAGGCCCACCATGTAGGAATACACATTTTCAAACTTAAAAACTCGAAATAAAAATGTACAAAATCAGACATTACAGACAGTAGTATCATATTCACAAAATCACAAGTCCATGAAAAGCCCAAATCCTCTAAAATAGCTCTGAAATATCAGAATGTAACAAGTTGAGTAGAGTAGGTATTATTATAGAGTATTATTATACAATGAATAACATAAAAGTGTATAGTAATACTACCCATTATACTAAGGTATAGAGTATATGGACAACTAAATCTTTGACCGAGCTACTCATATTATGGGTTTGAATAAATTGATATTGTGCTTACGGTATCAATATGAGTTTCACTAAAGAGAATGTCACACCAGTCTTTCATTTGTCATTTGCAATGTCCTGATAGTCCTCTAACATCTTCTGGTAGGTGTGGTCCATAGGTGCAGTATCTCTACAGCTACAACACAATGCTGAGTGCACTGCAAACCAATTCAGAGGCATTGCAGCACTGAGCACTGTCTTCTGTAGGTGATGTAAGTAGCATTCAACAGGAAGTCCATCAGTACGGACAAAGATGTGGGATCTGACATGAGATCAGCCAGTAAACGTTCCAGAGAGTTCAATTCCCTTTAACAAGGGGGGGGGGGAGGCTGGGGAGTGGGTCTTTTTAGGCTGCTAAAACCTTGAGTTCAGCCTGCCTCCTGGTGGTTTTAATGGAATACACAGCTCTAGTTTGAGGTCCATCTTTCTATCTCTCAGATCTACAGGACAGTAAACAGCACATAACAGTCTCCCTCCTTCTGCTCGGAGGTGGTGGAACATGGGAGTCGTAGTCCTGTCCTACAAGTTGTTTTTCTCGGTGCAGTCTGCCTCGGGGACACTGCGAGGGAAGTACACGGTCGTCTTGTGCTCGTCGTAGTGGTCGATGTGCTTGAGGTGGATGACCATGTGCAGGGCGTAGGCCAGGACCAGCAGCAGGATCAGGGAGGTGATCAGCCCCATCAGGATGGCGGGGGTAAAGAAGGTGGCACAGTCGCTGGCAGAGGCAAACTTGTTGGACAGCACGTTGAATGCTTGTATCTATAGGGTGAAACGGGAGCACGTTAAACCGGTGATCAGCATGATGTTTTCATCTTGCAGAGTTAAACTGTTTAACAGATGAGCTGTTCTAATTTGAACATGTTTGAGCCTCTATTTACGACACGTTTAAATCTTGGATTGGTCTGAGCCCAATCTGTCCCAGGGCAAACAGCCAATCTACAGTATACAACAATGGTGCCGTACTTACGAGCAATTAATAACATCTACTTGAAGGACACAGGAAGCGCACCTGGAAGTCAGTGAAAGTGATGTGCCAGTTAGCAGAGTTGTCGGTGTTGGAGCTGGGTATCAGCAGGGTGTCGTACTTCTGCAGGCTGCTCACATGCTGGCAGTGGTAGGAGTAGGTGGAGGGGGCGTACACATCGGTGGCGTTGAACGTAGCCTCCTGTGTCCAGTTGTAGTGAATGTGAACACTTTCCAGTGCGAACCAGTTCTGCCCCGCCGACTCGTAGAACGTGTTGGACATCTGCAATCTGGTAAAGAGAGTTTGATGTTTTTGTGTGTTTTTATTTGAAACCGTAACAATCGAATACTGTACAGGGTACCTGACTGTATCCACGCAACAAACCTTATAACGAGCCCTCTCAAGTCCTCCACATCCCCAAAACGTAATATGAGCCTGGTAGAATAAGAAGATGGAGTGGACTTAAGTCATCAACGGCTCAACTATCAGTAGCCAGCAACTGTTTATGGTAAAGAAGATGGGCTGTGGTTAACAACAGGATGTTACACAGAGTGACCGTGTCTAGTCGACTTACGTGGCTTTATCTTTGCTGCACACGGAACCCTTGGTGTCGATCTGTGCACTGGAGCCAAACGCCTTCTCAGTGAGGTCCACCGAGGTGCTGTTCCTGTACCTGACGGCCAACTTCCTGGCCCTGAAGAGGATGCAGGGCTTGCCGTTGTACACCACGTTCAGGGGAGAGAAGAGAGACGAGCTGGCAGGGGTCTGCAGCAGCTTCCGCTTGGCTCGGTGAGGGGAGTACAGGGGCCCTCCATACGGCTGAGGGACAGGGAGGGAGAGGGGACAGAAAGAGGGAGGGAGGTGGTGGAGAGAAGAGCGAGATTAAATAGTGAGCTAATGAACTGGCAATGATAATCTGAGGCGCTTTTATCATGTATTGCTTTTTCATTTCCTTTTGGGAGGCTGGACATCCATAAACAAGACATTGTGTAAGGGTGGCGCTTGTGCTTTAGGAATAATATAATCTTCTTATATAACACTGTTGGCAGTGATTCGGATTGTTGATCTTGCTGAGAATATGCCATCTCTGTGGGATTCATTTGATGCGGTCAAGAATGAAGTGTGTTCTCCCTTGCTGGGTCACTCGGTTGGGGTGAGTTCCTGGAAACGTAGTGTTCTGCATTATCAGGCTCACCTGAGGTACTCTCTTGAGGGGGAGTTCCTCTCCAAGTAGAGCACTTCCCTCATTGGATTCACTGAGGTCCGGGTCGTCTGGGGAAACGATGAGAAAAGTAGGATCAAATATACAGTCCAGTATGTGTCCGGTACTTTAGCAAGTTTGCGTTGGCCTCTTTCAATTACAATTCAGACCTATCTTGTAAATTCATGTTTTCATGTTTTTTTTCTTTTTGCAAAGTTCAGAGAAAGACTAAAGAAGGTTGACGATTGTTTGAATCCAAACACAAGCTGAATGCTTGATGCTTGGGAGCTGCTTGCTTGTTCATTTATATGTTCATTTTTGATTCGTGATTCATAAGAATGGATTTATATATAGAATGAGGTCAACAACTCACCATCTTTTAGCCGTATATCTCGGGATGGGGAGTTATCTAAGCTGTGGACACAGAATATATAAACACATTGTGAAAAATTAAGCACTGCCAAGATTGTTCTCATGATATCAGAAAGGGTTTAAGATACGACATAGAGAGCATTGTTGGAATCTCAGACATATAGTGGCATGGTATATTAAAGATGATCTAAGCCTTTATGGACTGAACCATGCCATGTGGAAGGAGTCAAGAGTGTGACTGACAAAGAAATAATCCTCATACAGTCAACATTATACTGTATATGAGGATGATTAATGAAGAGTACATTTGTAATGTCAGTAACAAGTTAGGCTATGTTTGCCTACTTATTTATTGTACATGTACATAAAGTTCTCCTCCGAATCAGGGACAACCTTACAAAATCATAGAAGATTAAATACAGTAATTCCCTAAATCCTAAACTACTGTTGAACTGATGACACAACCTCATCAGTCATCTCCTGGACCTGGTTTGCTCTTATTGTGCTTTCCTCAACAGTGTAGGGAGATTATCCTCAGTCTAACTGTTTAAATATCTAATCACTGCCATAATGCCAGATGAATTGAGCTTTGGGAGATTGGGAAAACCTGATTAAGGCTGTGATAGATTAACCTTCCCTGTCCGTCTAACCGCAAAGGAGGATCAGCGGGGCTGGCTGCCTGTCCACCAGTCATGTCTGGGAGTCGACAGGCCGGGCGGGATCTTAGAGAAGATGGGCTGGTCTACCATAAGGTCTCACACAGAGCCTTCCTTCTCTTAATCTTGTGGGTTAAAGAGGTCCTTTATCAGAACATCTGTACTATGCTGTAACTCTTTTGGATAGGCGTGTTTTGTAGTGATGCTACACTACCATCCCAGTGAACCAAAGCAGCGGAACACACAATAAAGGTCATCGTGGCTGCAAGTCTACATTAAATACTAATTTAAAGGGGTAGTTATTGTATATGTGCCGACTGTATATTGCTATGATATCATGTTATTCTTCAATAAAACAGACCTCTAAAACACAGTGAAAGTGTAATGAGCGTCTGTCTGAAATTCAGAGATTCAGGGATATAACAAGTCGTTTGGGAGTTGCCCTCGGCTCCCTGCTCTCCAGCAGATGCTGTCCTTAAACACTGAGTAATCATTTATCTGAGCGCAAGCATTGACCTAAATGTGCTTCTCCGTGACCTGGGCAGGGAGAGACTATGACTGTCAACACAACACACTGCCAACACAAAACCGGAGCTTTCAACTGACTGAACTGACACTTCTGTTCTAAATAGAACCATCTCCTGCCCCTGCCCTTCCCTTCTGTGGTCTCCCCCTCCCTCCCAGCATCAGCGCTGTGCTGCCGTCACCGGCGGCTCTTGAACATGTGGGATCTTTGTTGAACAAGGCAGCAACATTATATAATCAATACAATCCTCTGCTCCGCCCACCCGGGGCGACACTCCCTCCCTCTCTCACTCATCCCACACAGTGTGTGTGTCTGTCATGCACACGTTCTACGAGGGGGAGATTTCACAGTCCGTTTTTAGACTAGACCCTGGCCAGTGCCGCTCAGCATCCCAGCTTCGGAAAATCAGATCTGCCAAGGCTAAAGTCCACGCTGCCCTACATGCGGTCATCAAGCCCCATCTGTGCAGGCGCCAACCTAGACGGCCTAAATGGCCTAATGCCCTGGAGGCAATATGTTGCCAATTACAAATTAGAAGGGATGTTTTTGTTGTTGTTTTGTTTACAACCCCATTGGCTGAAGTCACATTTACCCCGACAGGTGTGCACAAAACCCACTCACAAATATACACAGGTTAGGCTTCAAAATGTCTGATCCATTTGATTTAATCTATGTTTAGGACAACACAATATTGTTGGGCAATGCGAAACATTGCTCTGAATTGAGAATCTATTTACAACATGCTTGAGCTGTCTGTGTATAGGAATGTCTGCTGTAAAAAAAGAAAATTGTGACGAGTGTTCATAAAATCACATCTACCAAACCACTCACAAATTTGAAAACGATATTCCTCTAAAACTCCCACAGCTTTTAATGATGAAAATGTAATCCTTGACACTGTGCAGCTCTTGAAAACTCTTGAAACTAATTCTTGAAACATACACTACTAATATTGCCAGGTACAACATATTAAATGCATGTACAGCACATGCGGTAGAGAGCAAGTTGTTGCTGGCCCTGTTTCAACCTAACTGCTGTGCGTGTGGAGAGCTGTCCCATAATGCCCTGATTACACTACTGTGAGACGCTGTTCTGCTGCCCAGTTTTCCATTTGGTCTCTGAGAGACCACCTGGGGCCCCATCCAGCCCGCCTCCCAGTCAGGTTGGAGGCCGTAGATGTCAGTCTGATTGAGATGGCACATATGCCAAAAGTGAAAGATTACAGTCACCTGGTTGACAATGTAACAATTCTAAGTGGGCTTCTACCATGTGAGCTGGCCAATAGGCCATCTGCCTCCTTAAGTCAAAATTTACATCAAAGGGTTCAGTCTACAATTCTTTGTTCGGTACAATTCAATGGGTCATAATGGAAATGGAAAATCCTAATAACATGGAGTTCCAAGGTCTGAAGGGATACTCCTTATTGTACAAAGGCAATAATGCTGTTTTACCTTGTTCAGCAATTCACATTTGCCACCTTCGAGGAATGAATTCACATATGCTTTCATGGCACAAACGACCCATGAGGGCACAAATAATGTGATCCCCTCTCAACACAATTGTAGCTTTCATCAGAGCCTATTTTTATAGTGCACATATAGATTTGCTCTGTGTAAACTGACTCCCTCGGTCCACCAATGATGGATTTTCTCTAGTGTTTCACTGACACAGCCAGACTTCTGATTGCAGCTCTTGCTCTATTTCAGCACATCGCAAATAAAAAGAGCTGAAAATCACGGTTAGGCATGTGAGAAAAGCACAGCTGAAAGAAATGCTTTAGCAGAATCTAGTCAAACATTCCTGCTATCCATCTCCTATCATTCCTATGGTCCACATCTCACCACAGTAAAAGATCCACATCCCCCGGCTGCACAGCATCAATGCCTACATATTTCCTCCCCCCACATAGTTAAAATAGCCCTTTTCACCTACCTCCTTTCCCCTATAGCAGGCACTTGTTCATAAGACAAAGAGAACTGCAGAACAAGGAATGATAGTAACTGAAAAAACATAAAGATCTCTGGTTTAGCCATGGGGACGGCCAGATGAGACTGCCACAGATGAGAACTGCTTATAATCTGCTTTGATAACAGCCGAAGCCATAAGCCCCACAGAGTGACAGGTGCAGCAGCCAATAGGCATCCAGGGGGAAGGTAAGCGGGGTTACAGTCACACACTGTCAGATTACAGACACAAAACACACACACACACATATTAATCAATCAATCTCACATATATTTGTCTGTCCTCACACACAAAGGGGAGAGTGACGAGAGAGAGAGAGAGACAGAGAGAGAGAGACAGAGAGAGAAAGAGACAGAGAGAGAGAGAGAGAGAGAGAGAGAGAGAGGAGGGGAGGGGAGGGAGGGACACGAGACAAAGAAAAACCTTTTTAAAGCTGTCATGAAAATCTATCAATGAAGTTCAGCCTTTCAAAAACTCAAGGTCAATGTTTTTATGATTTGAAAACGCGCATGACCCAGATACACGGGCAGTGAAATTAATGCATCGTGAATTTCTGATTAAGAGTTCTACATCTTAATAGAAAACCCTGTGACGAAAAAGACGTAAGCCCAATGACAATACAACACTGGTATCTGACAGCTGATCAAATTATATTATGGTGCAATAAAAATGACATTGATTTCCCTACTTTATACATACAAATAGTATACATTAATCAAATGTTTATGAAACCTTATTTATACTTATCACGTGCACGTGAGAAATGTCATGATACGCACTCAAGCAGACAATTTATATTAAATTGATCACTAAGTTTATCAAAGGGAAGAATATAGAAAGAGTATGCTCCCTGGATGAAAAAAAGTATGCCGCAAACGACAATAAAACTAGCAGGCACAATCTTAGACACCTTTGGGTCCTCAGAGTAGACATTGCCGCGGTGCTTCTTGGGTTCTTCCTTTCCAGCCCAGGCTCGTAATCTGCAAACATGGGTACGAGAATTATTCGACTTTTTACACATCAAGTCCTTTAGTCACAGCATTTCCTAATATCGGCACAATTTCTGAATATCTTATTAGTGATTTGTGTCAGTAATGTAGCTATACAGCATCCATTTTATCCTCCAGTAGCATTATTTTCACGGTCTATCATACAACGAGCTCCGCAACGTGGAGAGGGCCAGAACATGGCTCTCTGATGGGACTCTGGCTAGGATAGCTAGCTAGCTAACGTCCGCTAGAAAAATATTTTTCTGTTGTAATTATCATAAAATTACCGAATTAAAACGTGATTCCGCGAATCAGTGTAATTTCATTGTCAGTCTGCTGTTTGTTTTTTACCAACTCAAGACATATGGTCAGAATTGTCTGGCCACGGTGTCAACGTCAGCTTGCTAGCATATTACCAAGTCGAAAGAATGCGAACTGTCTAGGTTTGCTAACGTCGAGTAGTATGTGATCCGTACTTCAGTGCAGGAGTTCGATATAATGTGAAGATGCTTACAGACTGCTTGTCCCATACTTAACACATTAAACTCTTCTGTATCCAATAGGAAAGTGTCGCGGTCTGCGTACAGCCAGGAAGCTGCGTAACCATCGTCGTGAGCAGAAATGGCATGATAAACAGTACAAGAAAGCCCATCTTGGAACTGCTTTGAAGGCTAATCCCTTCGGAGGAGCTTCCCACGCCAAGGGCATCGTTCTTGAGAAAGTGTAAGCATGTGTACCACTATTCGTTGGCGTGACATGCTTGATGGTTTCACATTATTGATCGCTGACATTTTTTTTTGTCTTCATTATAGTGGTGTTGAAGCCAAGCAGCCCAATTCTGCCATCAGGAAGTGTGTCAGGGTCCAGCTCATCAAGAACGGCAAGAAGATCACCGCTTTTGTCCCCAATGATGGTTGCTTGAACTTCATTGAGGTAAATTTGGTTGTTTCCAGTGCCATGGTTTTATACAGGTCTTGTTTCACAGGATGTCTTAAGAATTGCATATGAATTGGTCTTGCCTGTATAATTTGATTGAGCTTAAAGGCCTGTTTTATTTCATGGCCACAAGTGTCTTTAACCTCCCCGATGGTAATGTGTGGTCTGATTTTAATGTCTTCAGGTCTGTTTGTCTAGGTGAAATGCACCCACTGCATGCTATGTCCGCCTCACCATGTGTTGCTTTGTGTTTCAGGAGAACGATGAAGTGCTGGTGGCAGGGTTCGGTCGTAAGGGACATGCCGTCGGTGATATTCCCGGTGTGAGATTCAAGGTGGTCAAGGTGGCTAATGTGTCACTCCTGGCCCTGTACAAAGGCAAGAAGGAGAGACCCAGATCATAGAGTTCAGACCGGAATTCAATAAAAGGATGTTTTTCAGTTCCAGTTAGTGTTGGTGTGTATTTGTTTAATATAACAGTATATGCAGCAATACATTTATTGTGGAATTGTGTTAAAGCTGAAGAAGGGGTCGGAAAGGGTTGTGACGAGTTGAGTTTTAAAATACAAGATCAAATTATACACATGACAAGATTGTTGTCTTAAATCAGAGGCGTTAACCCTTTTTGAGAGGCTGTTCAAAAGTATCCCTTTCATTTTGTACTCAAATCTTTTTTTGTTCATGAATAGAAATGTGCGCTACCGACAACAGTTAATGAGAACAAGCATCAGATGCCAGCCCAGCTGTAAACAATCTGTTTGCAGGCCCCACAATTATTCCACCCACGCTGTATTTCAGTTTTGGTATTGTAAATTCTGTTCAAAAAGCTTGTTGGTCAGGTGCTCTTGGATGGTTATGTAATGTAGCAGCTAAAAAGGGTTTACCCCACGGTTATAATTCTTTGCCTCCGTTAGGTGGAAGTTGCACCTGTACCCCCCTCCATTACTGCAGGACTGTGCACAGCCACCTGGATGTGATGGCTGTAGGTTTCAGGGGCAGCTGCTACTATTTCAGCAACAATACCTCTCCATTCCTTTTTGACAAACAGGAGGAAGGCATATTTTAGATTTTGTTCGAAATGAGTGAAATTCCGATCCTCACACTTCTATTTCCTGATGAAGCATATCCAGTCTTCATTTACATGTAATGTGAAGCCCTTTTTTCACGCTGGGAGGTTTAACTGGTGGTAGGAGAATTGTGGAAGATAGACTTGTTTGGGTGTTGGTGAGTGGGACTTGACACGTGGGAGGTGTGTATGTGATAGTTAGCCTCATTCTGTTCACTACACAAGCCTGGTAGTATTATTATTTTTGAAGTGTCGTACTTCAGATTTGATGATTTTATGAGGACATAGTAGATTATTTAATATGAAGTTTTCACATAATACATGCACATGTATTACATAAAATTACAATACTCGAGTGCTGGAGAAATGATGTCATAATATTGCCACCTAGAGGGGAGTCACTGCCACATTATAAATCCCATCCCTCCTCCCCAGCCTGTCAGTGAAGGAGGTCACATGGTCATCTAGCAGATTTAGCTAGGAAAGAAGGCTGTGTTGAAGTCCAAACTGTTAACTTGCCTGGTGAGTGGAGAGGGAAGTGACATTATGAGGTTGGAACCTAGCAACCAAGGGGATTTGTTGTGCGTAACCATCTAATCCATGCTGTCCTTTACACACATGTACCACAGAGAAAACACAGGGTCATGATGCTGGACCACACTGTTGGAACCACACTTCTGTGAGGTAGACCTGTCAAAGACAGAACCTCAAGAATCTCTTACATTCTAGGTTCCCTCCCTGTAGACAATGACCAAAACCAGATTAATGGACATAGAATGTGGAATACAATCCTTTAAAAATAGGTCTGGAAAAGGCCTGTGTAAGTGTGTCAGTATGTCTGCAGCCAGAGCAGGGAGTGTCAGAGAGGTTCAGTGGGCCAGAGAGAGGAAACATGGTCAGTCTCATGATCAGGTATTTTTAGTAGCGTGTCTTTATAAATAGCCTCGCATGGAGAAAAACAGAAGCCCCTTAAGCCAGAGAAGGACGCACTAACCACATTTTACTCCAGGTAAAATCAACAAAATGACATAAAAAGCTGTTTTGTCAAGTGGGCATGCTGTGAGAATACACAATGTCATTCTCATGACAATCCATCAGAGGTGCCTGCAAAATAGTCATAAACAACTTGTATTGTTTATGTACATGGAATCTTCCTTGTCTTTTCTTTGGAAATGACATGTAATACTGTTACATTGTGCATGTAAATATCACAGTTAGTGCATTAATTAGTTTTGCAGCATGAAAGTAAAAAAACATACATAAAACTCATTAGACAAGCAAGTGTTGGACCAGTGAAAAAGATGATTCCTACATTTTATACCATATGTGAGAGCATGCTTGGCCTTGTGAAAAACGGTGCAAGTGCCCATCGATTTTGGAAGGGAGGAGCTTTGAAACATGTCAACGAACATTTCACCCACAGAAGAGAAAACGTTTTTCCAGCTAGCCCTCACCATCTCTGGATACATTGCTGTCCAAGCCTAAAACATGGACTTTGACCTGTTAGAAACGGATGGAGATGAGGATGCAGACACTCAGTACATGATTGAGCAGAGTCTGCTCGAGTGCACCAAGCAGCTAGAACACCAGGACAGACACCCAGAGGATGGGGGCAGGTGGGGTGCTTTACAATCCTGCACTTTCAACTTTGGAGTTCCCTTGAAAATGTGGGGTTGGCCCCTTAAGCACTGTGCTGCCTTCGGGTCACATGACCCAAAGGTTCATAACGAACCATCGTTGTGTTTACCCAATTTTACCCAATACAAAAACAAATAAAAATAATTTTCTTTTAACCATTCCAATGTGGGGGGTCTGAGACAGCCCGACAGTTAAAAGAAAATGCTTCACTTTGTTTTTGTATGAGGTAAATTTGTCGCAATACGACGGTGGGTCACAATGACTGATGGGTCAGAATGACCCGAAGATAACACAAGGGTTAAGCACTGTTCTCAAAGTAAAGTTTTGTGGACTATATCAAACCTCAAGTCTCTTGTCCTTGAAATAGATCTGTGATCTGAGTGCAATGTTTGATCTTTACGGTTTTCTGACACCCCTGTCATCATTTGAGGCCTGTGAGTGATTCAGCATTTATGTCATTCTCTACAGGGCTACTCGCAACACGACAGACAATGTCAAAGTATTGGATGCCATCAGGAAAGGTGAGTTCTGGAGTATGTATAACCAATCTGAGAAGGTAGACACAAGCTATGAAAACTGCAGACTGTGACAACACTAAACATCTATCCTATGGAAAGTGAACCATATTGCTAAACCTCTCCTATTACCCACATCTGATGAGTAATGGCAAAGAGTAATTAATTTGGATCCTTTTCATGGCCTGGTTTCCTGGTTCGGTGCCAGGTGATGAGGCTGCTCTCCGTGAGCTGTCTGCCTGCCAGAGTGCCTTCTCTGAGACTGACAGCAGAGGCTGGATCCCTTTGCATGAGGCCGCCACTCAGAAAAACCAGACTATCCTGGAGGTCACCTTTGCAGGTCTGTTGCAAAACGTTGTAGTAACAGATTCCTGAACTGAACGGCTGTACACAATAGACTACAGTGCGGGGGGGGGGGGGGGGGGGAGGGGAAGCTTCAGCCATTCTTAACCTAGACTCCAGCTAGAAATCCAACTATAGATCTCCTGGAATGGTAAAGAATGACCAAACATATTGGGTGTTCCCCTCAGCGTCCGGTCAGAGTGTGGGGCTGTGTCGGACCCTCCAGGGGAAGACCGCCCTTCACCTGGCGGTGGAGCACGGCCTCTTAGAGAACGCCGCCTTTCTTCTACAGAGCGGATGCAGCTCGGACTGTCAAGATGATGAAGAGGATTCACCTCTGGTCATAGGTGCGCTTTCTATCTATCTTTATACTATGGTCCACAAGGATGGAGTTTCAACCCAGGTTGCACATGTTGAAGGTCTATCACCACAAGAGGAACATGTTATCCTTATTAGCATTTTGAACTAAAAGTAAATTTCAAGCTGTTTTTTTGGAGGCCAGAAAAAGGGCGCTGCAGTAAAGAAAACGAGATGTACAAACTTTGAAAGAAAGTATAATTCTGTCGATATTATATACAGAAGAAAAAGGGATTTCTTTCAATATGCACACATCCAGTACTGGTCTTTAACTGGACCATAATTACTTAGATAGTTAATATTTCAAAAGCCTATCTAAAGCCTTTATGAGACTAACCAGATACACTGCTGTTACATTAGCCATCAGAAACAACCGTGAAGACCTGGCCAAACTCCTGCTATGCTCTGGCTGCCATGTCAACCAGGAGGGAAACCACCGCAGGACCCCCCTCCACGAGGCCGCTCGTCTGGGGCTCTTGAGCCTCGTGAAGCTGCTCCTGAAGGCTGGAGCTGAGCCGGACGCCCGCAGCGCCTACGGTCTCAGCCCTCTGGCGCTGGCTGCTCAGAACGGACACCTGGATGTGGTCCAAGCCCTGATCCACAAAGGTAGTCTGGAGACGTCAACCTGTTATCTTACTGATGGGGAATGGTTCTGGGTTTTGAGCTCTACACAGGTGTCACTGACCTGCATGAAACTCATGAGACACATTACAGTGTTACCCTTCTCAGGTATTAGCCTTGGGACCGACCATGTGACGTGAGCTGCTGGGAATGTTGTGTCCACCAGGGGTCAATGTGCAGTCTCAGGCCCAGGACAGTGCTACTATCCTGTTTGAGGCTTCAGCCTCGGGAAACCCTGAGATCATCTCCCTTCTGTTGGAGCATGGAGCGGATGCCAACATACCCAAACACACCGGGCATCTACCCATCCACCGAGTGTCCCACCGTGGGCATCTAGAGTAGGTGGCACTGCCAGTGGGGCTGCACGCTCCCAGCAGGGAAAGAAACCACAGAGCAATCACTTTTGGAAAACAATAATGCTGTACACACAATTGAAGGGCTTCTCCGACACCACACACACACATCTTTTGTAGCTTGGATTTCCACAATGATTGGTTCAAACAGACAAAGCTATGAAATGAGTGTTCACCATCCCTCTGCCTATAGAGCCCTTAAGCTCCTGATACCAGTCACCACCATGGAGGCTGTGGACGACAGCGGCATGAGCCCCCTCCACTCCGCGGCGGACGGTGGCCACACGCCCTGTCTGCAGGCCCTCCTGGATGCAGGGTTCGACCCCAACGACATGCTGCACCCCTGGGTGCGCCGCAACTACGACGACCAGCGCAAGTCAGCTCTGTTCTTTGCCGTGTCCAATAACGACGTGTCGTCTGTCAGAATGCTGCTAGAGGCCGGGGCCATGCCCAACCAGGACCCTGTGAAGTGCCTCCAGGTGAGGAGAGGGGGGTGGAGGGGGAATTAAGAGGTGAGCGATGGGAGCTGAAAAAGTGAAACAGGGGAAGGAGAGAGGAGAAAATGGCGGGAGAGATGCACAGTTTAGAGACTAGTGGGAGAAGGTAGGTGTGGGAATTTATGTTTGTTAATGACAACCAAATGTTCCGCATTTAGTTGTTCTGTTCAAATTGCCCCCCAGGTGGCCCTTCGTCATGGCAACTATGAGCTGATGAACCTGCTGCTGAGGTTTGGCGCCAACGTCAACTACTTCTCCCGGATAAACACCACACACTTCCCTTCTGCTCTGCAGTATGCTCTGAAGGACGACATAATCCTGCGCATGCTTTGTAACTATGGTTACGACGTCCAGAGATGCTTCGACTGCCCGTACGGCGAGGCGTCTCACGTGCCTGACGACTACGAGGGCTGGAGCAACACGGTCATCAAGGATACCATGGTAATCCCGCATCTGAAAAGGTGCAGGCAAAACAATGCACAAGCCTATTGCCCAAAGGGTCACTCCAATAAAAAAATTGAATTTCTAAGAACTCAATTCTACTGAAGCACAATGGGTGCACAAATTGCACAAAAAAGTGTGAAGTCATGCACGGGATGCTTAGATCCTTAGACCCTGTCTAGGAATAAGTAACATCTGTAAACATAACTGTGCTGATTCCTATCTCAATAATGGTATGATCTAATGTGGTGCGTGTTTCAGTTTTGTGAGGTGATCACAGTGTACTGGCTGAAGGACATATCTGGACATATGGTGAGGATCATGCTAGACTATGTCAGTCATGTCACCTTCTGCTCCAAACTGAAGGCCGCCTTAATGGAGCAGAAACAGTGGCCGGAGATCTGCAAAATTCAAGGTATGGAGGAAGACAATAATGAGAAGTACAGGGAGTGCCCTGGAACTTTTTCCAGGAAGGTATATCTGGGGGGGACATCTCAAAGGTTAAATGTTGAAGTTTAAACTGAACGGCCCTTCTCTGTTCTCTGCTTTCATCAAACCCCCACAGAGAATGTCCGCTGTCTGCAGCATCTCTGCCGGCTGAAGATCCGCAGCTGTGTGGGCCGGTTGCGTCTGAGGGCACCTGTCTTTATGAGCTTCCTGTCGTTGCCAAACAGACTCAAGGATTACATCCTATTTCAAGAGTATGACCTCTACAGCCAGAGCCAGGGCAGCAAAGCAGGAAATCGTTGGCCTACAGACTAGATTGGGGAACTGATAATTGAAATTTGCACCTGTTTTACACTATGCCATTCTCATCTAAAACAGTCTGATGAGACCATTATTGTTTCTACCAGTCCTGTTCAGTTTGATTGGATTTGTCATGCAAATTGTCATTTAATTTTACTATGTTATTTTGCAGACATTTCTACTTGGTGTTGTTTGTTTGCAATAAAAAAAGGTTGTTTTATAATGATTCATCAATCTGACTTTACTCTAAGGCAACTCGATTTCTCCAGACGCCATTTTGGGGCCCTTAAGAATTAAATTGTGGTTCAAGGGCGACGCAGGTCTAGAGCCAAGATGTCTTTCATTGCATTGAATCAGGAACCAATCAAATGCGTGTGGACACTTCCAGCCCAATCATACTCATCCTGAAGGCGGAATATCCGCATGTAGGAGGAGCTGTTTTGGGTGTTGTGGATCTGTGTAAAATCTGTGGGAGTGAGCGGAGCTTGTATTCTATTTTCCAATTAGCTGAATATTGCTGTTTGTGTCGATACGATTTTAAACAGAAGTAGACATGCCTGGAATAGATAAACTACCAATAGAAGAAACATTGGAAGACAGTCCGCAGGTAATAAATTGCATTGTAACCTGCCAGCTAGCTCTCTTTGTACTGCTCCATAGCTAGCCAGCCTGCTAACGCAACACCAAGACAGCTGTCAAATGGTTAAAGGCATAGCTTTTGAGCATCATTTAAGTCCGACTGTCAATAACAGGACCTTTGCATCATTACCTACTTGGTTTGCATCAGCTATTGAAAGTATGTACCAATATGAAAATAATATTTCTAGTGTGAGACAACCGTTTACAGCGCACCCTTTTGTTGATGTGCACATAAATTAGGTCTGTGAGCGTCCCATTCCACCAATGAGCGTCCCTTATTGCTAGCTACTTCCTTAGCCATCCAGCCATTGTATCCAAAACATTTCTGTTGTCATGTCCGAGTTTTGCAAATGCATTAATGGTAGTTTAGTTCAAGCTGTGTCGTTAGATTTGGTAGATTTTTCACATTATTATTATGCTTGATGCAGTCTCCTCTTCAGCTTTGATATAATGATAATACTGTCTTTAGAATAGAAAATAATATGGATCTTCACATTTTATAAAGTTTCTCCTCATTTCAGCAAAAATCTAAATAAATCTCAATTAGGTTGTTTTTGGATAGTATTTATCCTGACAGCTGGATCAAAAGTGTGTGTTCATTTAGTCAATGCGTTCACCCCGTATGTCTGTTGGTAGACACGCTCATTGCTGGGTGTCTTTGAGGAGGATGCAGCTGCTATATCCAGCTACTCCCAACAGCTGTTCCAGGCCATGCAGAGGATCTACGATGCTCAGGTGAGAGGATCCCTCTGAATGACTTCATACTTTAAGTTCCTTTTCCTAGAACGCGCGCACGCATCCAAAGGAAAGAGCCTCACCAATCAATATGTTGGTAAACCACTTCCGTTAGAGGGGTTCAGAACATAACATCTCACAGAAATGCATCTCACCCTAAAGTGCTTGATGGCGAAAGATCGCTCATGTATGTCACAACCACTTGTGACACAACCACTTGACGCAACTGACACATCCTTCTGTTTCAGAATGAGCTGAGTGCTGCCACTCATCTGACTTCCAAGCTCCTGAAGGAGTATGAGAAGCAGGTAGGACAGCAGCTACAGCCCAGGCCCCCCTGGGGAATATTCATATCTCCGTTCTTTAGAATCCAGTACACTATATGATTCATTAGGGCCAAGCGAAACATAAAACCACACTGGCAACAATACTTTCTTTTTGAAAGTTGAATGGCAGCATACAAAGCATGACCCGTCAAGGGTTTATGTATGCTTCCGTCCATGCAAGGAATGTCCTTTACCGAATGTATATTCATGGCATCCAAGATATCATTTGAAATGAAATGAACCTTTGCCCCTGTATTTGCAGCGTTTCCCCCTCGGGAGTGATGACGAGGTTATGAGCTCAACACTGCAGCAGTTTGCCAAAGTCATAGACGAGGTGAGAAAGAACACAGCATGACTGCCCTGAAACTCCTCCACCCCCTGTAGCACTCATGTACGAAAGCCTGTCACGCCTCTCACCTCTCGGTTATGATGCCGTCATGCACTGCACACTGTATGGTGCCGTGACCTGTACTGTGTCATTCACTTTATTATGCTCTGTATTCTTTTTTTGTACGGTTGTGTGTTAGGCACTTATGTTTGTGTGTGACAGGTGGAGTATTAGTGTTATAACACCCCTCTCTCTCTCTCTCTCTCTCTCTCTCTCTCTCTCTCTCTCTCCCCCTCTCTCACTGTTGTCCTCTGTTCCATCCCTCCCTTCTTTCCCTCGGTCGCCCCAGCTCAGCTCCTGCCATGCAGTCCTCTCCACGCAGCTGGCAGACGCCATGATGTTTCCCATCGCCCAGTTTAAGGAGCGTGACCTGAAAGGTAAGAGGCTGTCATTGTCATCAATCTAGTGGATCAAAGAATGTGTCCTCTTTCCAGCAGTAACTAGGAATGACATCCCCTGTGTTTCCTGCAGAGATACTGACCCTGAAGGAAGTGTTCCAGATATCCAGTGACGGTGCGTGACATATTATATTGTTTTGCATGGAGAAGGGGTCGCCTGTATTTGTAATGAACACGCTGCGTTGTGAAAGGAGAAGCACTTTCCAACAGCTTTTCTCCACTGTTAATATTCCGTCCTTTTTCTTCGTTTGATCTCAGATCACGACGCGGCCATCACTCGATACAGCCGTCTGTCTAAGAAGAGAGACAACGAGAAGGTAACTCAATTCCAAAACCTCTAACCCCCTGTCCTCAGCTGACCTATGTAACTCTGGAAGAGAACTACAGTCAGAACTATAAATGACCTAAAACAACTACAGTCTTCCAGAGAACTACAGGAAGAGCTAGCAGAAGCCTGTCAGTGTATTGTTCTCCCAGGAAGACCAGTGCTTGCTAGCCCCCCCCACGTTAAAAAACACACGTAAATAAACAAAGATACCCCACCACAGGTGAGGAGCGAAGTGATGGAGGACGTCTACACCTCCAAGAAGAAGCAGCACCAGACCATGATGCACTACTTCACGGCCCTCAACACCCTCCAGTACAAGAAGAAGATCGCTCTGCTGGAGCCCCTGCTGGGGTACATGCAGGCCCAGGTAGGAGCCCCTCCTACCAGCCTCCCTGCTCAGCCGTCAGGAAGTGTCTGAACCCACAGCCCTTTGGTTCTCACCAATCACTCACTCACTCACTCACTCTCACTCTCTCTCTCTCTCTCTCTCTCTCTCTCTCTCTCTCTCTCTCTCTCTCTCTCTCTCTCTCTCTCTCTCTCTCTCTCTCTCTCTCTCTTTCTCTTTCTCTTTCTCTTTCTCTCTCTCTCTCTCTCACACACACACATTCTCTCTCTCCCCTCTCAGATCAGCTTCTTCAAGCTGGGCTCGGAGAACCTGACTCAGCAGTGGGAGGACTTCCTGGCCACCATAGGAACCAGCGTTCAGAAGTAAGAGCGCCGACTTCTGACAGAACGCTTCTCTCTGTGACCATAACTACGAGCCTTTTCTCTCAGTGGCAGTGTTTCTGGCGCCGTGCTCTTTGAGCTCAGGAACTAGGCTATTTGGTTATGCAAACACGACAGTTATTGTGGTGTGTGTAGATTGTTAATGTGTGTGTGTGTGTGTTTAGCGTCCGTAGAGAGATGGACGGGGAGGTGGATGTGATGCAGCAGACCATCCTGGATATGGAACAGTCCAGTGACCTGCTCTACATGCCTGACCCCGACCCCAACCACGTCCCCATCAACCGCAATCTCACCCGCAAGGCCGGCTATCTCAACACTCGCAAGTGAGACGCCACACAGTATCTGCCGCCAGGGACAGGCTTTCCCTTGTCATAAGGTTTTATTGAGAACTATAAAATTCAAATCCTCTCAGTTCAGTTGAGCTGTGGTTTTGGCCACTGTTCAGTTCTGTTTTGTATTCAATCCATATTTTGTTCTGTTGTGTTCTGTTTGGTTTCTATGCCGTTCCTGCTTCCAAATTGTGGTCTCTGTGTCCGATTTCTGAATGGTGTTTTCCTGGCTCTCCTGTTCCAGTAAAACCGGCCTGGTGTCCTCGACCTGGGACCGGCAGTACTTCTTCACCCAGGGAGGGAACCTCATGAGCCAGTCTCGGGGAGCCGTGGCCGGGGGGCTGGTCATGGACATTGACAACTGCTCCGTCATGGCCGTGGACTGTGAGGACCGCCGCTTCTGCTTCCAGATCACCTCCTTCGACGGCAAGAAGTAATTCCCGTTTTTTAAATACAATTTCTTTTTCTTTTTAACGTATTGTTATACGAATTCGCAGAAATACACCGATGAGGAACTGTTAGGCTCAGTGACCTCACGTGTTGTCCATCTTCCTTCTCCAAGAGTGGCCATCTTGCAGGCCGACAGCAGAAAGGACTGTGAGGAGGTAAGGACCACCGTAGCTCTTCTGAACCTGGTCCCTTAACGGGGCTGACCAACGTATGTTGATGAAAACGTCCGTTTGCTTTTCCAGTGGATAACCACGATCAACAACATATCCAAGAGGATCTACTTGAGTGAGAACCCTGAGGTGAGTGTCGGGGCCTGCCTAGCCCCCCTAACGGGAGGGGCACACTGTTGTTATGGTTATGAACACAGTCCAATATGGAGCGACTGTGTTGACATCATTACTCATTGCTGGCAATCATGACTAGCATCTATTCATACATACTCCCTCCTTTCAGACCCATGATGGGAAATTCCTAATGACTGTGCTGTATGTCTGCTATGGGGTCAATCTCCTGGTGACTCATTTATCTCCTCTGATAAGGGCCTGCTTAAAGTACCGTTTATCTGTTGGCAGGAAATCGCTGCAAGAGTCAACCAATCAGCTCTGGAGGCTGTGACGCCGTCGCCCTCTTTTCAGCAGAGACACGAGAGCATGCGACCAAGCACGTAGGTCTCCCCTCCCCTCCCCTCCCCTCCCCCCCCCCCCTCTGTTTCCTCCTCCTCCTCCTCCTCCTCTCCTGCTCCCCTCCCCTCCCCCCCTCTGTTCCTCCTCTGTTCCTCCTCTCCTCCTCCCCTCCCCTCCCCTCCCCTCCTTCTCCTCCTCTCCTCCTCTCCTCCTCCTCCTCCCCCTCCCCTCCTCCTCCCCTCTCCTCCTCTCCTCCCCTCCCCGCCCCCCCTCTGTTCCTCCTCCTCTCCTCCTCACTCCTCCCCTCCCCTCCCCTCCCCCCCCTCTGTTCCTCCTCTCCTCCTCTCCTTCTCTATCTACACATCATAAGTCACCTCCTGTGTGTCCTTTCTGTTATATGTTCCTCTTTTACATTTCGAATTGCACCTTTATTGAAGCCATTCTAAAGTTACAGCATACAACATGCAGTGGCTAGCCCTCCCCCGTCTTTTTAAGCCAACCCGTCTCTTTTTACTGTCCCACAACACCCCTCTCCCTCGCCGCCCCACAGGAAGGGGCGAGCAGCCCGGACCAGCAGCGTGAGTTCGGCCGGGTCCGAGTCCCCCGCCCTCTCCTCCCTCTCCCTGGACTCCCTGGTGGCTCCGGACACGCCCATCCAGTTTGACATCATCTCCCCCGTCAGCGAGGAGTACGCAGGCCAGGCCAAGAGCGCCGGGCAGGGCGGCAGGTTCGTGCCTGGGAAAAACACGCACGCCTTGGCGAACACGCTGTTGCTGTGGGCCATCCTGGTCTTCCTCACTGGCTGTTTGATGAAATGTTTCCCAATGTCTCCCTTCTTGGATTTGTCGAAAGAAGGACCAACCCGTTTGGGGAATCTGGAGACACGCCCCCTGAGGACAGTGAAGGTATGCGCTGCATCTCCGCCTGTGTGTGTATACACACACCCACATGTGCATTGTGACCTTGTGCTGGCTTGACTTTGTGCCCGCCTGTTCAAAGTGTCCGTGGCGCCACCGTGTTTGTCTCACGCCTCTCTCTCTCCCCCATCCAGACTCCATCCTGCACCAGCTGTTCATCGTCCGTTTCCTGGGCTCCATGGAGGTGAAGGAGACGGAGCGTTCTGACGTCATCTACGAGACCATGAGGCAGATCCTGGCAGCCAGGGCCATCCACAACATCTTCAGGATGACCGAGTCTCACCTGCTTGTCACCTGCGACTGCCTCAAGTAAGAGACCTCGCTTGAGTGTGTGCGTGCGTGTGGGAGGAATGGTTTTGTGCTGCGCGTGGTGTGTGTGTGTGTATTTGAGGGGATAGGCTTGTGTGGGTGCTTGGTTGTTGTTTGGTTCTCTTGGTGTGTGTGTGTGTGTGTGTGAGAGTGTGTGAAAGCGAGGCATGGGTTTGGTCAGTGTGTGTAATTGTTCTGAGCGCTGCTGTGTTTCTGTCCTCTGGTTGTCAGGCTCATCGATCCTCAGACCCAGGTGACAAGGCTCAGGGTAGGTGGACCGCCATCTCAGTACACACACCATTGCCTCCGCCACATCGTTAGCTGTGTGGCTACTTCACAGTAGTCGAGTTCAGACACACCTGCCCTGCGAGGCTTCTTAACCACGCTCCACTTCTCTCTTTACCCCTCCCCCACCCCCCTCTCTAGTTCCCTCTGTCCAGCGTGGTTCTGTGTGCGACCCACCAGGAGAACAAGCGTCTGTTTGGCTTCGTGCTCCAGACGCCGGGAGGCCGGGTGGACGGCCGGCCCGTCACCGTCTGCTACATCTTCGAGTCCAACAACGATGGCGAGAAGGTGGGCCGAGCAGCGACTGAACATGAGGTTGTCATCTGTGTCATCCTTAAATGACTTCGAGCTATCTACAACCGCTATGTGTCGTCCCCCCCCCCCCCCCCAAAAAAAGAATCAATCCGTGGGGTCGTTCGGTCGTTTTGTTGTTGCCGTGTGGGACAGAGGTGGTTGGAGTGTTAGGACCTGCCGTTTGTCTTGAGGCCGTATGGCAGCTGGTCTGGAGGTGCCCTGCGGAGTTTGAAGTGTGACAGCTCTGTGGGTTAGGGTGACAGTGACAGCTCTGTGGGTTAGGGTGACAGTGACAGCTCTGTGGGTCTAGGGGGTGACAGTGACCGTGCCGTTGTTGGCGTTTGTGTTCCAGATCTGTGACAGCGTGGGACTGGCCAAACAGATCGCCTTCCACTCCGAGATGGTGAGAGACACACGACAC